>NC_141557.1:38090000-38335000 GCF_036417535.1 Chlamydotis macqueenii | reverse complement strand
TATCCCCATTTCACAGCTGAAAAAAATCGATATTCAGTGACCTGTTGGGGGTCACTCAGGAAGCCTGTGGAAGATCTGAGTATGGACACCTTGCTGCAGAGCTCCTTATGCTGCTCCTCCCTTCCCAAAACATATCCCATCTCCCTGGAGATGGGAGGACAGGACAAATCCATGTAATGAGAGTTTATAAGGGCAAAGATGATGCAAGTCCATGTAATGACAACATACAGCTTTTTTTTTTGTAGCATTACCTTGGGAAGTTATTTCTTAAACTAGAACTGACCATTAATTGTGTAGGCAGCACTATGGTTTCTAGCTCTGTAGCAGCTGAACTCACAATTACTACAGTTTTCAGACTTTGTCCTCTTGAGCCAAAACTATAGCCTATAATGCTTAGATTTTAGCTACCTACTTGAGAAGTAAGGAAGTAGAACAGGAAAAACATAGGAGTCTGAAGAATTAAAGTTAATTTCCATTTAAATTCCAAGTTACTTGGAATTGCGTTGTGCGAATCCTAACCAAATAATGAAAGGATGAGATTTAGAGGTTCAGCCTGAATACCTTCCCACAGCTGCAACGCAGTCCTGTCTTTCCCAGTTCCTGCTTTTTTATCTCAGTCAAGATAATTTGTCCCATTTGTCACCACATCCATTTTAAAACTGGGCAAAACATACTAGTTGTTTCTGGCTCTTAACTGAAGCACATTCCTGCCTGTCTTCCTCCCATCATTGACTATCCCTTTTCTACTACAGCAAACCCAAACTATTACACTTTTAAGGCCCTTCATGGTTATTGATCACCCACAGATCATCTTTTGTTCTGTATTAATTCATTTTTTTCTCACCTAGGCACTGCCAGTGATGGCAGCCCTCATTCCTCAACAACCAAATTTTCCTGGAAGTACCTTTATGCTTTTTAGCAGACTGGTCCGTACACTTCAGAGGAGTTTCCCCAAAAAGTCTGCACAGCCATTACTCCATATTCCTTCAGCTCTCACCTTGAAATTCACCTATGCTGTGATGCTGATAAAGCACCTGACAGCAGTTTTTGTGTTGTGACTTGTCCCTATTATGCCAATGATGATAATTTCCCTGTTATCTGATGCACATCCATTGTGTTGTGTTCACCTATTGTTCCTTGTCATGTTCATAGAGCCTCCCTGAAAACTCATTTAACCCAATGTAAAGGCTCCCACTGCTTTCAAAGGCTTTGGATCAGGCTCCTGGATGCTAAGTCTTTTCCATTTTATAGGCACACTTAGGAGCACAGTGGGGGCCCTGTCCAAGTGAATTGTACATCTGACAACATTTTACCCTTCCTTCAGCCTGCATCTCCATGGTAGCTAACTTCCTTTTGGTCCTGGGTAAAGGGTGAAGATTTCAAATTGAACACTTTTTTTTTTCCATTTAAAATAAAAAGAGAGGCTCTTTAAACTTTGTTTTGAGGACTTTTAAGCTTTGTTCCATGCAGCTCTTCTTTTATTCTAACCCATTTATCCATTTCTACTTTAAATATTAACTTAGGTAGCCACTCAACTAATTCAACTAACTTTGAATTAGAATAGCCCCATCCCACAGGTATTTGAAATCCAAAGCCCCTACTGAACCTAGACTTTTTTTTCAAGACCTACCCCAAAACACAAACATAAAAGCTTCTCAAACCTGGGGCAGAATGAGCCCATTTCTGGCAGTGACCTCCGTAAGCGCAGAGGTGTAGGACTGCGCAGAGTCACACAGAAATTTCTATCTAAGTTATGACACTGACTCCAGACTTCCACACCAAATATTTCAAAGGAAATGTGTGCTCCAGATGCTGATGGGGAAAACAGGAGGCCCCTGTGCGAAGACACGCAGAGGACCTGCTTCCACCACCTCCCAGTTCCAGGCAGACGTAACCCAGAAAGGTCCTCCTTATCTCCCTGTCAACCATCAGTGAAAGAACGGCAAATTTTAAAATCAGTTCTGGAAGAGTTTGCAAGTTGGCACAAGAGCCTGTAATGGCTCTAAACCTTTAACATTATTTTAAGGCTATATTTAAATATATATGTGTCATTTAAAATAACTCCCATGCCCTCCTCCCATTTGCTATTATTCATTTCAGCACCGATGCAACAGCCAAATGGTTTACCAGCCTGTGTCGCTAACACTTGCATAATAACTTGAGATCTCACAACCCCTCTATTTATCAAGCAACAATGTTACCAAAAATAACTATATGCATCGCTATAAGGGGAGCTGGGGAGGGGGAGAGGGGGAAAGGGGATGGGGAGATTTGTCAATACACTTTGAAACCTGCAATAAAGAGCTAGCGTGGAAGATTTCACAGTGTGTAAGTCACTTTTCCTGATGGGGGACTTATCAAAAGGTGGAGCCAGAAAAAGAGGGGCCATACAGGCCCTCGTACGTGGGGCTCCCGCTGTGCAGAGAGGCGCCAGGAGTCCCGAGTCGACGCAGGCTCCAGAGCGATGCCACCGCACATCTCAGTCCAACCAGCAGCAAGTGAAATGGGGGAGACTTCTCGGGCAAGATCCACAATATCGGCATAACGAACCCACAGAAGCCCCTTCCCCACCACACCCTTGCAATCTGGCAGTGATATCTCTTCCCCTTGCTACGCACCTATTCTTAATACCATTAATTCACAGCAGATTGATGGGGGTTTAGTGCAAAATGCAGCAGGTTAATCAAGAAGGAATGTCACTGTCGTGCCCATTGTCCACTTACTGTGTTTCTCATGTGTCTCTGCATGTGTGTATGTGCGTGTCTGTGTGTGGCTTTTCTTTTCAAAGCCCGAGCATTCCTGGGGGTGGGAGGGAAGGAGGAAGGGAGGCAGCAGCTCTTTAGAAAGGCTGCTTCATCTGTGAAGTTTACAAAATACCATCAGCATTGCTGAACTAATGAATAACAAGAATGTGTTGTCTCTAGCTTTTATGCAGGCTGCTCTGAAAAGATTCAAAACTGTGTGGGACCTGCAGTGTTGATCTGCCTATTCCAGGTACAGCTTCAATGATTTTTATCTCAGCTTGGAACACAGAGTGTGTTCTGATACTAATACTGATAAAAGCATAAAGGCTGATGCCATCTGCCATGGCAACTATCAAGATGGCAGCTGCTTTTCATCAGCTTTATCTGAACTTTGCATTAATGGGAATTCAGACACTGTGGGTGCGTTTTCAAAAAGGACATAAAAATGATAGCACTCCTCTGAATAAAATCAATTCGTCAAATATCAACCTACTCTCATCTCCTTTATCTTTCTGGTAAGAAAAACGAAAAGGGGGGAAAAATTCCATGTGTGCTCTCTTTAGATCACCTTGTCTCTTTATCAGCCCTACTCTCTGATGCCAGTGGCATTAGACGCTTCCGCTCACAGAGAAGCAGCAGCAGGGCTGTAACCCTGAGAGGCTCTGACTTTGAATCCCAGCACTGGCATCGCTGCCACAAATGGGATTCAAATGCGCCGTGTCTGAGGGCAGAGCAATCAACAAAATAGCACACTAGTGTTCAGAGCCTACCGCAGGTAATAACAGAGGCTTTTCCCAAAGAAATAAAAAAAAAAAAAAAAAAGAGAAAGAAAGAAAGAAAGAAAGAAAGAAATAAAAAGGAGGGGAGGAAGAAATAAGGAGAGGAAAAAAATGTTCTAGTAGTAATTCTAAGTGGCTTTTTTTTTTTCCTCGGCAACAGTTTACAGCAGGTACACCTTCTCCATGTTCATTAGCAGTGCTAGAACATGACAATTCACTACAGAAAAGATGCTAATTGCAGCACACGAGCTTTGTGTTGCTGGCTATAAAAGTATATACGAAATATAAATATAAGATGGTAGTATACCAACATATTAGAATGCTGTTACACTTCTACTGATTTTGCTATTTTCCAGAAGGTTATTTTCCCTGAATTTTTTCCTCTGCTAATTAAATCTTTATTTGATTTATTTTTTTTTTGGTTTAACTTAGCATCTGGTGCTCTCCTTCTCAGAATAAATTTTATTGAATTTTAAGTAGATATAGATATATAATGGATGTATCTAAACAAAAAAAAATATAGAAAACAATGACGCTAAACTGTACATACACTGGAATCCAAAAATTTACAAAACATGTTCTCAAAAGAGTGTTTGTTGCTACTACAGATAGCATTGGCAAGTAAGACTGAAATGCTTGAATGTTAGTGAAAGAAAGCCTAATTAGAAAGCAGAATTAGACATAGAAAGCAAGTTAGACAGAGAGAGGACAAGGACGAGAGACTGAATTGTGCAAAATACTGGGTGACTTAAGCTTTCCAAGAAGTCAGTGGCAGTGGAGGGAGCTCTCTGGCATCGCAAGTCAAGCCCCAAAGGACTGAGTTTGCTCAAAGCAGGAACAGCAGAACAAATCATCAGCCATTGTAAATCAGCTTAGCACCACAGCCGTCAAAGCTGGGTCTGAGCTGGGCAAAAGGCAGTGGCAGCTCGCTGACTTGCTCATCATGACTATTTGGCCCAGAAGCTCTCAAGGTGGATAGGAATCCACAGATCCACATCTAAATTAAAATTATGAACTGCATCAGTAATAATGCTGCCCATTATAAAATATTTTCGTTCCTTCTCAATATTTGATTCTGGAAAAAAATATTATTAAATACTGATTCTGCCACAACAACATGATTGTTGGAAGACAGGGAGGAGAGAAGCGGCTGAGACAGACAAGAGATCATTGTATTTTCCCTCTGCAATCCACCATTTCAAATATACACTCATTTTCTCTTTCTGTGGTTGTGTTCTGTACTAAAGGAGGCTAGTAGGCAGGGTAAGAAAACCTTCATTTTCAACAAAGTGAAAAGCAAGAGAAAAAAAAAATGTCTACTAAATTTCAGTACAGAAACAAAGTAGTGTACAAAAATGAAGCCTTCTATGGATTTTGTTTTCCAGTCTTTCCAGTCCAACACAGATCCTCAGTTACTGCTGGGACACTGTTGAGGCACTTAAATTAAGGGAGCTGTGTAAACTCAAATGAGTTTCATTTCAGCAAAATTCCTCTCCCTAAAGGGGAGAGGAAGCATAAAAAATGTTAACAGATATCTTTATTTATAAGTTCTTAAAGGGTGACAAAAAGCTGCAAGACCAAGGAGATCACATGGAGGTCTTATTGTCTTCTAGTAGCTTCCTCCAAATTATGTTTAAGATACTCTCATATACCTAGAAGGAATATGAAGAACTTGAGAAGCCTGAGCAATGAGAAGCTTGAACTACCAAAACCTTTGTTACCCTTACTACAGGGACAGGAGATCTTTGTCTCAGAGCCACCAGTCCCAGCATTTTTAGTCACTAAAAACATTTTTCTAAAAAAAAAAAATTAATTGCTTACACTAGAAATTAACAGCAATAAAACAAAAGTGTAAAAAAAAATTAATCTGGGAAAGCAAAAGCAGAGCTGACTGACATCACGCAGACTTTTAAGATACAATTCTGTTTGTGAAAAAGTCGATTCACCTCTTCCCCTTGCAAGAACATATTATTAATGTTTAATCCCTACAGCAATAGATAAACACTTTCTGGAATGGGGTGAATGAAAGTGTACACACAGCCACCACCTTGCCCTGTGCTGGCTACTCTTCTTGGGAGCTACGAGGGCATTGATTTTTCAATAAAGAATGCAACAGGGAGAATTTTAAGTCTTACCAAAAGAAGGACAATTCTATGCTCTAATAAACCCACCTTCATAATCCTTCTCATTCTTTATGACTCTATGGCTTTACTCTTACCACCCATTGTTTTTATCATCTGAAGGCAGAGTTTTGCCATTAATTTCCAGGGAAGCAGGCGTGGTGAAAAATGTCATAGCTTCTGAAACTTTTTTCCCAACACAAAGACATGAGAGGTTGTTCTCAGATTAAAGTGTTCAGAAAAGACCTCTACCCACCTCCTCCAGTATCCAGAAAAATGATCTAAATGTTGTGGTAGATGAAGTATTAAATCAGCAGTTGAAGAAGGAAAGTAAATTATTAGCTGTGCAAACGGATCATAAGCAGCTGATCAGGAGGCCACATTTGGAATAACGGGCACAGCACTGAAAAGTGTATTACAGAAACTGAAAAGGCACAACTGAGGATGGCCAAAATGATAAGAGAACTCGAAGATCTGAATCGTTGGAAGCTTTGCGTTTCCAGAAGAGCTTTCCATGCTCCTCATTAAGGAAGAGAGACAAAATAAGTACAGATTAAAGCAAAGCAGCATGGAGAACTCCACTACCTAGAGGAAAAACAAAGTCAGTGAGAAGCAAGCTGTTAAAAGTGGTATGATTGAACTCTGTCAAAGTCCCAATGGAAGTCAGCGGAGTTTGCCACCAACTCACTAGAGTTACAATGTTGTTTCTCAAGTGGGGTTTCCTCAAAAGATGGAAAAACAAACATATAGGGTATGTACATTAAATATTGTACATTGCACAGTCTTTACAATCTGTAAAGTAGTTACATGAGTATTTGGGGAAAAATAGAAATGAGAATAGTATTGCTAATAAAATTATTCTGAAATTATTGAAGGTGCCTTGGTTTAGAACAGCAGAGGAACTAGACTTACATGACACAATTAAGCATGGACTTTTCCATTAGAAAAATAACAAGACCCCAATAGATACATTATCACCTAGTAGTCGCGATGCCCTATCACCACAGCGCAAGCTGCAGCGATATATTTCATTGGGTTTTGATGGGCCAAATCTTAAGTGGGATTTAGGTAACCATCTGCATTCCTTTGCACTTAAATGGCTTTGAAAATATGGTGTAACTGGCCCAGGTCACTCTCCTGATATACGAGCTGGCTTGACAGCATGCTCCTTAGCCAAGATATAAAGTGCAGTAATACATGGATACAAGGGACTGAATTTTAAATTAAGGCAACTTTTGTGGTTAAAAGTTGGAGATTTTTACATGTAGCACTGTGCTGGTCTCGTTAAGACACTGATAAATTGTATTTACACTTACTTTTTTCTCATTTAAATTTTAAAATTGTAAGATTTAGTGCAATATGCAGGCTCGAAGAGGAAGCAGCCAGCAAGTCTCTGCAGTATCTCATCCTTTCAAAAAGTGACCTTTGACCTCTGCACCTCCACCCTCAGCCTTATACAATGCCAGGTCTGTTTGCATGTAGCAAGGAGTCTCATTCCAGTTCAGTGGAACTGTGTGCACAAGGACGTATAAAATACTGCTGTCTATTATTAATAATGGCAAAAAAATCTGATGCCTGGCATTGAAATTATTTTGACATATTAATATCGCATTGTAACTGTGTCACCAAAGGGGGGGCTCTGCATGTTCCCGCTCTTCAATTAGTCTGCAATTGTAATGGTCTGGTAATGGGGTCTCCACAGAGTTACGCTGAAATTGCTTTCCTCATCCTCATCTTATATTGTAAATGGCATTGGAGCAGGCTCTTCATAGACATGCCTTGCAGTCATCATTCATCATTCTGAAACTGGTATTCTGCAAATAAACTTTCCGAGACTTTTAAAATGTGACATGAACTTACTGTTCAAGCGAAGTGAAAGTTGTTATGACATTGAAAAACATGAGAAGAAGGAAGGTGGGTAACTGTTTTGCAAATGCAAATATTGTGGCTGCTATGAAACTTTTATAGTTCTCAGGGCCTAAGTCCACTCAAAGGATTAAAAACTTAAACCTAAGTCTTTTTGCAGGGAAAATACACAAGTGTTGCACATACTGTAATTGATTTCAAATAAAATATTCCACAGCTTATTTTCTGGTTTTGAAAAAAAAGGTGAAAACATAAGTGTGTTTACTTTGAATATATCCAATATACTACTGAGCAGACTCCTCCTCACACACACGCACACTCTTTATAAGGCCATGACTGCCAAAAAAAACCCACTTTGGGTTTCTTTTAGAGGAACAGCTTGTTTCAGGGCTTCTATGAATCAGATTTCAAAGATCTCTAATAAAATGTTCCAACATTCGAGTCACTCAGTTTCCTTACTTTATCTATAACTTGTCCATACATATGTACTACTGAAAAATAAAGCAGAGGGTACGTAGCAAAAGATCAACAGTTATTCTGTATTTATCTGATGTGGACATTCTTCTGCACAAAAGCTGCCTTTATGCAGTCCAGAACACATTCAAAACAGATCAAATTTAATTAATCAACAGGTGCTTTGCATTGAGATAAGAGCACCTATCTAGGACCTTGCACATAAGCTGTTCTAACACATTTCCCTCGGTACTTGGTCTGTTCTATCGGTAAAGACTATTAGTAGATTTTGGCTTTAATATCTCTCACACTTCTAACACACTATGTTTTCTAACGGAGAGGTCTCTGATTTTTTTACTCAGGTGTATTTGAGATACCACAACTGAGACTCAAAACTGTTACTAAAAACAGATCTCAAAATCTTAGTGCAACTCCTGGACAAAAACTGAGAATACAGCTTCTATGAGCCAGGATCAAGTTGTAATGGGAATGACAGCAATGATGTAAGCCAGGAGAAACAGGGGTAAGTAGAAAAGTAGAAAAGCCAGTGCTATTGCTGTTCTACGTCAAGGTAGAACACGCTCCAGGGAGCACACACGGTCCCTTTCCATGGGAGAACATGGAAAGATCATGCTTGGTCCTACAGCACAGAAGATCACAGCCTGGACTTGCTTTTTTCAGGCATTGCGTTTGACAGGTGATGGATGATCATAGATAAAGAGAAAGGAAGGGAAAATTAGAAGGGGCATTTAGTTACGCGTTGGGGACTAGATTTTTGTGACCTTCGGCACTTAGCACAATGAACAGGGCTCTGCAGCCTGCGCTTGGGCTGGGATGGATCATTCTGACTTGATGGCAGCATGCAGTCATTTAACATATTTAAATGAATGGCACAACGTACTAAACCATGAATGAAAGTAGTAACTTTTGAGAGTTTTCAAGGAAAAGGTGCTGTTTGTAGCAGAGCAGGCTAGCAGCAACAGGAGAAGGAAAAAGAAAAAAAAAAACAAACAAGGGCAGAATGCACTATTTCCACAGGTAATTTGATCACAGCCTCAGGAGCACAGAGGACTCGATGTTACCCCAGGCTTTGACGGGGTTTTTTTGGCATTCCTGGAGGAGATGGCATAGTAAGCCATGACTCACACCACCTGCCCTCCATGAAAACTGCCACAGCCTGCCGCAAGGTTTAAAATCAATAAGTGCTTGTGTCTTTAGGCCAAAAATGTTTTCTATATCATTTACATAAAGAGTATGCAACAGAAGAAAGAAAGAAAGATGACTATTTTCTCAAGTTATTGCAAAAATAATTGAACAATCAAGAGGTCTTTCACCTGTTACAATGCACAAAGTAGAAAGGTTTGGTTTTTTTACTGTTAGAGATCACGCTGGGCCTAGAATTTAAGATACAGATTGATTGATCTCTTTAATCTAATATTTGTTCATGGGGAGGCTGTTATCTTTATTGTGGTGACACCTGCTAGTGTCGTTACAGTTAAAGGCTTACTGTATTTCTATTATAAATGCTGGTTTGGGGTTTAATATATCAGCAGGTTTGCATCGTATTGGGCTAAGCACTGGCCTAGGAGTTGTCAATCCTAAGGCACACAGGCTTTTTTTTTTTTTTAAAACCAAAACCTGATTCTGCTCAGAGCTTTTTTTCCTCTAATAGAATTGCTAAAATACTAAGGGAGGAGAAAACAGTTGAAGTAACATGAATTTCAATAAGCAGCTGATAGGAAGTCTCACTCTCAAAGCTTTATATTCAATACAAATTAAAATCAATGTGTGAAGATGCTGTCACCTGGCTTGATAAACCACCCAGAGATGTCATTTCAAAAGCGATGTGACATATCTTGCGGTCTACTGAGGCCAGTTTGAGCCACTCTGCTAATACAAAACGGCCCAAATGCCAGCAGAGCTAGCTGCTTTAGGAGTGCTCTGCATAAGGGACGCTCCAGCGGTGCAGACTGCTGCCTCAGATGCACTAACTGCTGGTAGAGGGGTAAGCAACAGTAAGAAAAAAAAAAATGAGTGAATGTTCCCATTTGTTGAAGTGGGTAAACTGTTTGTTGTGCAGTTTAGTTTACTTTGAATTACACTGCTGGGGGTAATGCTGTGTCGCTCGGAGCACAGAGTCGTGTCAGTCGAGGCATTTCTGGGCACAGGCACACAGAGTAAATGGGGATGGACCTGGGGCTGCTCTACCCTCTGTGAGAAACGACGGCAGCAGCTAATTGCATGTCACAAGAGGGTAACAAAAGCACCCTGAGGCTCATTTAGAGTGTCTTTCTAAGAAGTGGAATAAATGATTCTAGGCAAATTACCACGCTGACATGGAAAATACCAGTTCCAGGACAAGATACAGCTTTCTTAGTCTTCTCCATTTTTCTCTTTAACTTAAATTTTCTAAGTTCCCTTCCACTCCCGTGTCAGTTTTCACAGCTCCACTACGTGCGTTTCCACCGTCTCACTCCATTTCTGCACAGCCCACTATCCTCTGTCTTTTTACAGAGATGAGCAGGTCTCGAATATGATAATATGCCACATGGTAAGAAATTTTCTCTAAAAAAGCTGGCACCTACATTCTGAGTACAAATCACGTGTGCTTATCTCACTTTCATACACAGTGTGGGTGCTGGTGTGCATGTGCCCACACAGATTCGGTGGGCTAATATCCAAAACTTACACTCTCCCTAGAATCTTCCTCTATTTTTAACTCAGACATACCAAATACAGACTTGAGCCCCAGCTTTCCCCTAAACTGGCTACTCCTAAGGATGACTCCCTAAGCTCCTCTCCACAGCCCTTCCCAGGTCTTGGCACCTGAGTTGGTGCACAGGAGACCTGCCCAATCTGCTGCCAGGATAAGTCAGACACAGGACTGTATCATCACGTAGGTCCTAGCACACCATTTGCTTTTGCACATGTATCTGCAGTTAAATACATCCATTTTACATTCAAAACACACAAAACTGGCAAACAGAACAACGCCAGCTCTGCAGAAAACATCATCATCCTTCATCAACCCTACAACACAACTCAACCGTTTATCTGTAAAGGGTGGATGAAATGGGAAAATATCCCACTCGAGACTATCTATTCTCTTGTTCTGCCTCTAAATGAAGTAGCATATTCTTCCCTGTCATTTTATGTTTTTATGTGTACATACACAAACATTGGTGCACATGCCTGCGTTTTTTGTATTCCAACTGACGAACTAGATTTTTACATGCTTTTTACTTTGTTGTCTCTCTTCAGATTCTTCATGTACTTTCTGCTTCTCCAGGAATTTCACCAATTCATCACAGTGAACATGGTTATTTTTTAATTGCTATCCATACTGTAGTAAATATAAATGACAAAAATCATCAAACATATGTTGCCTAAGTTGTATAAATATGCATATATGTTAAAGATGTGGTAGCAGGCAGGTGCACAGGAAATCTTCATAAAGTTAACAGCTACTGCAGCAATAATAAACTGATGTTACCCTTTCAAATGCTAGTCAGGATTTTGCAAGCATTAGCCACCACCGTGTGATTTGAGAAGTGCCTCTAATACAGATACAGGCAAGCTGGCAACTTATCCCCCCTCCGTCTCCCCCTTTTCTCTCACAAAGAAAGAGAATGAGTTTATTAAAGTATAGATGCCATTTTCATCTTGCACCGTTAACTGTGTTGTCTGTATCCCAAAGGTACTGAGCCAGTCAACGCAAACAGCTGTGCCACCTACTTGCAACAGTTGTACACCCTCTGCAAAGCACGGGTAGGAGGAGCAGGTTAAAGCGAACCGTAAAGCTGCTAGTGTACCTCACTTTGCAGTTTACCCACTAGCTCGAGGGAAATTTCATCCCTTTGGAGAATATGCATTGTATGTAGTGCTCATAGCACCGAGTTTCTTTTGCTCTCATCTCCTATAAACCACCTACTGCATTTTTATGTTCTACAATCACATACACCAAAACAGTGTTTAGGAAATTAACATCAAGCTAAATAAAAGGCGTATCAACCAACTTAGCAGGCAGCTTTTAGATGCTTCTGTACTGAGGATGTAGGCTAAGATAGCTGTATTTCCCTCATATTCTCATTATTTGCTTTTAGGATAATTGGATGAGTTTAACAGGAAAATTAATTAATTTTCACAGGTTTTATCAGTAGCCCTGATTACTGCAACATGAAGGAATAAGGCAAGCTGATGGAAGAAGGCACTGATTGAGCACATCTCCAAGGGTAGCCTATACAGACGAGATTTCTGTAGAAACCTCACGATACAACAGAACTGCCCTTCCACTCCATCCCTCCGTGAGGTGAATCCCCAGCTGCAGAAACTCTCTGTGCATAACCACAGACAAGTACATCGCATGTTTGTGCATGCACATGTGTGTGAGTTGGGGGTGGGGCGGGAACGCACGTGGCTGCTTGTGTGCAAATGCAGTGGATTTTTGACTTCCAGAGAAATGGGTTTTGTTTGCTTTCTATGAGATTCAACCAAAAAGCATCTCTTCTCCTCTGTCTCAGGACTGAAGTCTTGCCTATTGTAAGCCAGCTATGATGTGTTTGTTCAGCACAGCTTTTGTCTTAGAGGTGAGATGTGACAAGATGTAAAGAAATAAGAGAAGTAGCACATGTACACTCACGCATTACTAGTCATGCAATTGTTTCGTACTTCTAGGTCCTGCTACCTCTAACAGCAGCAATATCACACAAAGAAATACGGCAAACCAAGACTTCCCTACTACTGTTAACATCCACAGCACAAACAAAGCACCTGCAGTTTTCCAAAGTGACGTTTGATTGAGGACAGCATCTACCTACCAGTGAATGTCTAGACCTTGTAATCCTGATCCTCTGATACAATAACAGGAACACAATCAGTACTAATTGTTCATTTAAAAAAAGAAATACTTTTAACTACTGCACAATTAGTTGCGAGTTTCTCCCTGCCTCTTTAGTATAATTAACTAGGGCTTTATCTTACCATTATCCTTGTATGCATTTGGGACTCAATCTAGGAACTTCTTCCTCACAGGACTTTAATACACTCTTATCTTTTTGTATTAATTGAGTTATCTCATGCTGTCACAGAGGCAGTAGCTGGAATAGAGATGCAGAAAGAGAACTGCAATCACTCCTGAATGTTACTTGAACTCAGAGAACTTTAACTGGGGAAGTGTTTCATCACCCAGTGCAGCCCTTCCAGGGGTCTGGTTTTCCCATACCTGGGCATGGAAATCCCACTGTTCAGGACAGCTCTATTATCCCACTCAAATTGCATTAGAGTTACTCAAAAACTAGTTGGATTGCTTTTTCTCAAGAGTGCTGATGACCATCTCTGATCTGGGAAGACATTTCCAGCAACTGGCACTTGGCAATGCACAAACAGTGCCGGATCAACAGTCTCTGCAGAGGTTAACAAGCAAGACTGAAAATACATGTAGTAGGTAACAAGAAACCAATGTGCTTTATTTGTGTCTTGTCTGCATCATGCTATGTACAGTAAAGATATGTTTTCCTGGATTCTAACTTCTCATTTTCAAGGAAACTATTGTTGCTAAAATCCACTCCCCACACATCCCAAAAATAACTGCTTAGTCCAATAACTATAGTTATGCACATGGCACTGATTTTTGGAGCCATACTATTTAATGCAATGATGGGAAAGCAGGAAAAATGAGAGTTGCTGGGTTCAGGTCTGCAGTGACACACACTCTTAGCAAGACCAAAAGAGCAATGCTACTAACTAAAGCAATGAGTTCAACCAAATGGTCATCTTCAACTCAGAAACACCTGCTGTGCTTACTCTTGCTATAACCTTCTGAGGCGGGCTCATCAAAGTGTCAGTCTTCCTAGACTGGTGTGCAATCACTGTAACACCACGTAATGGTCGTAAGAGTGATTAAATTGGCAAAAGCCAAGAAATTCAAGAGGACCAGATCCTAGGATCTGACCTTTAATTTATAACCAAACAAGGAAAGAACATTCTAGCCTTGGCATCTGCAGAAGTGAATCTACTAAATAGGAGCTGGGTTTGCACACACAGACTTGCAATAGCAGACCTGTGAAACAAATCTCTCACTTGAGGACATACGCGTCTCCCAAGCAGCTAATCTGACAGGGCTTTATTGAGCAGGCACAACTGCTCACTGCTTAGCTCCTGGAGGGCTACCCGCACAGTAGCATGTAAGGAGCTGATTTGGGAGCAGGTCACAGAAGGTTAAAGCAAAATTAGTAATTTTGAAGAGTGACTGCCAGAAACTTGTCTGGGTTTAGTACACTTTACAGTACTGTAGACCCCTGGAGGGGTCTTGAAAACTTCAAAGGTCCCTAAAGCCTGGGACAGACTAGGTGAAAGTCATATCCAGCGTAGATCTGCATGTCTCTCAGTATTCACTGCAGTAATGGACTGAGGAAACAAACTGGGGCATATAAAGTCAGATCCATCTCATTAAGTGTAAGCCCCTGTCCTTCCTCTGTCCTCAAGGGAGATACAGCTGAGTCTACTCAACAAAGTCAGAAGTATTTACTTACCAATTCTTTTCAATATAGAAAGATTATATTTAATAGGTCTAAGAAGTGATTCTTGCTCTTCACCGCAGCTCTAAATATCTTCATCACAAGTATTTAATCTCAGGAGACATGGACCCCTGATGCTCAGTGAGTGATGTTGAAGAAAGGAACTAGGAATTTAAAAGTCCCAAGGTGTCTCAAAGTTCCCTTACTTCATACTTGAAGACTGAAGCAAATGCTCCTTCTGACATATTGAACCTCGTAGTGACTGCTCTAAAACTCAGTTGTGTTTCCCATCTCATCCCACATGCCAGAAGCCTCAGTGGATCCCAGTCCAACTGCTAACCTCTCTTGCCTTTGCAGGTGTGTGAAACTCTTTAATACAAACCAATACAGCAGGGCAGATTTTTGTCCGATAAGAATATCGGCATAGTCCCATTTAAACTGGTGGACTGTTGTGTCTCACACAAGCCAAAGAGAAGTTTTATAGAAAGGATGGTAAACAGATGGATAGTGTCAACTATGAACATTCGATAACTGAGATAAGGGTGGAGTGAATACCTGTAAAATAACATGGTTTGTAAGAATCATTTTAATACCGCAGGCCTCATCATGAGGTCTGTCCAGTCCAGATCCCCGGATGAATGCTATTTCAGTTTCAGATACAGTTTAGAGAGACCTTTTTTTTTGCCTGGACATAGGTATACTCAGATATCAATTCATATATTCATGTACCAGCAAGTGAAGTTTCTGCTGTAGTAGGGGAATGTGCAAGGAGTCACTGGGAACCCCCCGACCTCGGCATTTCTCTTTCAGGATATTCCCCTGTGCTCTGGCTGTATAACTCCATATTTCTCCTTATTAAGAGCATGACTTGACTCCAAAACAATACACATAAATTAGAAGTTCAATTAGCAAAATCAAGTAGTAACAATTAATTCATTTGGATATGATCTAGAAACAAACAAACAAAAAAGCCATTGCCTTAAAGATAAAGAAAGGCTTATTTTCCTACATGGGTATGCTTGAAAGGAATACAAGAGGGACTTAGGCAAATGGACCAGCTCCAAATAATAAAGTATCAGTTGAAGAAAAATGCACAGGCCAAGATTACAGCAAATTATACACTCCTGTACCCAAGCAGCATTCACACTCTTGAATTACAAATACACACGCTTAACTCCAAGGATCAGCACAGATCTCTTAGCCTATAATGATATTTCCTCAGCAAAGAAAACTGCATTTTTCACTTCTTTTATCTTCAAAAGGCTTTAGCATTTCTTATTAAACTTTCAGTTAAAAAAATTGGTCTGTGACTGACAGTGAGTAGAGTTTCTGCTCAAAAGGGAGAAGTTCAAGAAAATTATAACAATCGAAAATGACCTGTTCTGTGAGAAACAATTAGGCAAGATGAAGTATAGATATCATGATGCGCTCAGCCTGCGATCCCTAGAAACAAAGCATTCCTGGGCCATGCTACACTGAGAAACATTAGTATATAACCTGCCTGAACAGAGGCACTCCCCACATCCTTTCAGATCAAGCAGGGAAAGAAAAGGACTCTCTGTTCTCACCCATTAATCTGACTGCCCACTTCACAGACATCAGGGAAATAAGGTTAAGTCTGAGGGCCAAATTCTGGTTTCACTTACTCTGTCATCCAGATTTGGTCAATGCTTTGCTGATGTCACCAAAGCAGTTCACACCACTTTTAATATCCGCTGTTTTGAGATGCTAGGAATTTTTTTCTTCACAACTGTTAGAGTCAGTCTTTATTTTTTATTAAAACCTGACATTTACCCAAAGGAAAGGACTTCAGGAAAATCTGTCACAGGCCAGGGCTTCTCCATAGCCTTAGAAGCCCCTCTGGAGAGTGGCTAGCCTCTCAGAAAAGGAATATAATAACCAGCTGACTCCAAGTGCCACTTGATCAATAATGAGATATTCAGAAGGAGTCTTAATTTTATCTAACCAGAGGGATGAGACTATCATCTTCCCTGACAACCAAAAACTCAGCAGAGACCTCTTAAAGGGAATCATCTCCATTAAGTTGTTGCCTGCTTGCGAGCAGTAGCAGTAATGGCACGCACCAGCTTTCAGCTGGAAGTGATTGGAGGAGAATGCAGCAGGTAAATTAATACTTTGCAGGGGCATTGCACACATACCCATGGCATTATGTCATCGTGGCACTCATCCACAGTGTCTGCAGGGACTTGCAATCACTTCGAAGTCTATGCCTAAGGTGCTAGGATCCCCCAGAAGGTAAAGCATCTCCCTCCTGCAACAACGTGTGTGTGTGTGTGTGTGTGTGTATGTGTGCGTGTGTGCAGATGTACAGCCTTTACACAAATCATGTTTTGTGGGTGCATCTTAATGCCAGCATAACATCATTTAAATGAAAAATTTAAATTAAAACGCAACTATCGAAAACACCATTTACAGTTCACAACACTGCAAAAACTTACTCTGATTTTTAAAAATTTACACTATGATAACATTGTTATTACTCCTGAATAAGCTTTTTAGTGAAGAGCAAATATTTAAAATGGCAGGTTGGTGACCAAAATACATAAAAATTCTTTCTAAAACACTTGTCTTTTTCGAGACTGACACATGCTATCATTAGTAAGTTTCAATATTTAGTCAATACTAAATAACAGAAACAACTTATAATTCCTTTAGACAGTTTATTTCCAACTGTACAGCTTATAGAGGATGTCTCAGGCAGACAGTATGATCTTCCCGTGACTTAGGGAGGAAAAAAGAAAGAAAAATTTATCTCCAAAGCTTTAAGCTTGTGCTTGCCAATGCTGAGTTGAATAATCTGTCTGACAAAGACAGAGGAAAGGAAAAAACATAAGGAGAAAAAAAAAATATAATTTCCAGTAAAGAGAATAATCTTTGATGTAATAAAACAAGAATCAGACCAGTAGCCAAAGACGAGGAATTTTAGGAACAAGAAAAGAGGGAACAGTCTGACTTGCTAATAAATTAGGAGATCCTGAGGTGCCCAAGACGTAAAAAGGAACACCTCACATACATAGGTCACAGCTGAAGAGATTTTGTGAATCGAGCAGATGATAATTCATCTTCTCTGTGATGTAACCCAACACTGTTTAGTCCCTTCTTAACAACCCTTCAATCAAGTCTCATTTCATTTAAATCTAAATAACACTTCAGCCACCTCCTACAGGGGAGGACTTGCAAATTTCCCTCCGGAAATAAATTTCTATAATCTCAGAGTGTTCAAAAAAACCCAAATTTTACTTTAACTTCTACAATGAGAAAGTATTTAAGTAAGACAGTATTATGAAACTGAGGTTGCAAAACATGTCATTCGTTCTGAAAAAAAATAATCCCATAGTGTTTATAGTCACGTACTCCTTCCTGTACCTTGCATTAGGTCTCACCTTGTGTTGCATTTATATTTGGGCTGTATCAGGTTTTCATGTAATCTAAGTAAACTTTTTTAATAAAACAATTATTAGCATAAATATGAATAATGTTTTTGAGACAGATTCTATCATCCTGACTGTATGAAAACTTAGTAGCTGAGATTAATAGGTACTATATAGTGTCTCTCACCTTCACCAACCTCGTGACTTCTCAGCCCAGGTGTACATCTCTACTTTTCAGATCAAGGTCACATGACAACTATCTAGAGCAGATAAGCTAAATCCAAATCCCTTCCTCAGTTGAAATGATGAGTCTTTCATTCTCCCAAAAGCCTATAGTGTACTCAAAATTGTCTGGTTTTACCAACCTCTAACCTGATGAGTTTGGCATCATTTCTATAAGTATTAGTCAATCTTTTTAGAGGATTTTTAGATACATAGCTGCATTGCACAACTCAATAATTCCGTATAAAAGGTCTTCAGGCAAAATACATAACTAGTCTGAAATGAGTTTTGATTTAGTAGCTTGCAAGTTATGTCAGGCAAAACCAGAAAACAGCCATATTTTCAGAGCAAATACGATTCACAGTGGATCAAAAAGTTTGCCAAAGACTATACAAACATTTGGAGACTACGGAGATGCAGTCTCACTCATATTCTACCGTGATGTCAACATAAAAGTTCTTGCCTAAATTCAGTTCCACCATGATGAATAGCATGTGGCTTCATTGTATTATGAGACTTGAAACCTGTTGGTTTCAATTTAAATTGAGATGATAGCTAAGCACATCTACTTTCAACATGAACCAATCAAAAAAAAAGATGTGATTTTCCATAGAAACATCTCTACCAATAGTTTATATATGCTGAAGTAGCCAATTACATCTTGGCACACTCAAAAATACATAGCAACAGCAATGACAGCATGGCAACAGCAGCTGCTGCACCACAGAAAAATTAGAAAATTACTCTTTAGAAAAAAATATATTCTGTTAATTCATTTTGTTTACATTTTCTTTCATGAAATAGTGTTAGAAAACAATGTATGTGTAGCTATCTCTTCTTGTGCACCTCATTACAGGATGGGTGAATTAAGATTATTAACCAAAAAATGCCTTGTAGTCAGAAGTTGCCTTCCACCATCAGTGTAATTCTGCACATGGCGAATCATTCAGAGAGTACGGGAATTTCATTTTACATCCTCCCAAATTGAGGTATACCAGTGTGCATAAGTTGACTGCACTTTTCATAGCCGGCACGTTGACTTCATTGAGACAGGACAACTGCCCTAACCAGTGGGACATTACCCAACAACCCACGAATGGCCTGGCCATGGTGGAAAGGTTAATTCTTCCCTCAGGTGCAGCTGTCATATGTTCTCCTCACACAGGATGACATTTGCCATATGATCAGAAGTACTTACATGAGTATGCACTTAAAAATACATAAACAGAAGGAGGGGGTTTTAAATAGCCATGGTAGAAATACTGGGTTTTTTAAAATATTAAGGTCCAGCTCCTGCCTCCACAGACATATGTTTTGCTTCCACTCTCCCCTTCCCAGAGAAGTGTCCCACTTTTCTTATAGGAGAGCACCCACAAGAGTGGTTATACTGTGCTTGATTTATACTGTGTCAGTGATAATATAGCAGTGAACAAGCAAAAGGTTGTCAGTACTTTCTTGGAGGGGCAAGAAAGTGTGTGTCCCCATCAACGTGCCACCTGCGTGCAAAACAAAGCCGCAGAACACAGCAGTACACAACATGCATTTTTGCAGGGAGGTGACATGAAGGCAAAAAAACTGTGCAAGAAATCTAGTAATTATGTTCACAGTGGCTGTGTCGTGTGTCTAAATAATATGTCTTGTGTTTTATCTGTTTGTAGATTTGTACCATATTCCCCTGGGATAAAAAGTAACTCATTTGTGCCTCTATAGTTAAGGATTAGGCAGTTTTCCTACTCTAAATCCTGCCATTCTGTAGCTATTAGCATCTGCAAAGTGAATCTACTCTCTGGTAAGGCACAAATAGATTTTGACATACCAAAAGTTACTATGTTTGAATTGATCAGGTAGAGTATAGTTATACAAATAGTACGTAAGTGTGGATTCTAACAGTGCTAGATAAAGAATTTCAGCTTTACCTTGTTCCTTCTAGTATTTCAGGCTCAGTTTTGAGGTTTAATGTTTGTTAGACAATTGTTTTGTTTAATTTCATTTCTCTGCAAGCCCATATCTGGGAGAGACACATGAGCCCATGTGCACTTCAGATGATTTTTGAATCTACACAACTCTGCACTGAGGTTGAGTACTATGCCCTTCCCTCCACGTACCCAGAGATGATGAGGGCCCTCAGTGTAGCCACCTCTGCATGTAAGCTTGGGTCCTTCCTCTTGGTCCTGCTGGTCCATCTCTGTAGGCACACCTGTGCCTGGTATCACATCTTGCTCATCTTGTCCATCCTGGCTGGAGAGTTCCAATGCACCCATGAGGCCTCTAGGCCCAATTTTGCCAGGTACTGCTCTGTCTGAACCAGACAAGACTGCCCTGGAGATCTCAGAGTGTCTGCCTGAAGGTGAGAGAGAATCAGTGCTTGAAAGAAAAATATGTTTTCTCTCATACACATTAAAGCATCATTAGAAACAACAATGTACTTTTCGAATTTTCTCTTTTACTTCCTAGCTCTCCTTGGACCAGATGGGATGAAGGTTAATCTGTCCAGGGCGGCCTTTCCACTGCCTTCTTATCTCTCTGCCCAATAGGTGGTTTGGAGAGTTTTGAATGCTACTTTTGAACCCACTCACAGAAAAAGCTGCTCTATAAAACGACCTTTGAACATGACTGAGGGAAGAGAGTATTCTCCAAACTGCTGCTTATTGTTCTGCCTTTACACATGTTATTTATATGCTTCATCTTCCACTTGTCCTGCTCTTATGCCATTGACCAGGTTCATAGCAGTCATGGCTATGATAAAAATCATTATTATCAGTTATAGTTGCTCTGCTTCATTTTAGATAACTCTTCTCTTGACTGAGAATGGAAGGGTACATACTGCTGCTAGTAGCTCTTATCATTTCTCAAACTGTCAGTGAACAGTCATTATTGTCCTTCCACTTCTCTTTCTATTGTGAGAACAGTTAGTTATCCTATTTCTCATAAAGCTTACTGTTTTGTAAATTAGCTTCCTTTGTAATACTCTTTCATTTAAATCTGGAAACCTTCTTCACCCTTCTTCCCCTGGTTGCATATGGAGAAAATTAGTCACCCAATGGAAATGTGACTGAGACCTGAACATGAAATATATATATTTTAGAAGAAGAAGAAAAAAAAAAAAAAAGATTTCTCCACTTCCCTGAGTAGGATTCTTCAGAGCTGGCATATTTTCAATTTCAGCATAACAGGTATTTTCTCATCACTTTTCTCTTATAGTTCTTGTCTCAAATCATCAAACATTAGAGTGCAGGTTTCTGTTTCCTATGGTGAATATGACTTCAGGTAGCCTCATCATCCCAGGAGCAAAGTAAGAAACTTTCTGGCAAAATACATAATTCCTTCTCTAGTTTTTGAGTTTTAGGGGACAAAGACTGGTGTAACAGCATCATCTGATGGAAAGGATGAAAGAATAAGATTAAGCCACTGTCTCCAGCATAACTTTCTCCATATGATTTGTGTAAATTCCCAGAGTTTCCTATGTGCCATGTCCCTCAAGCCAATGCCTCACAGGTATGAGGAGTGCACTTGTTCTTTGAATGCTGTTCATAGGATACAGCACAGAAAGAGTACAGCCATACTAAGTTTGCTCTCTATTCTAGGTAGAGAATGTGAAGTCCACAGACAAAATTCATCACTGCTTCTCTGTAAGCATTAGCACATATAAGTATTAATTCCTGGTAAGATGTAAAACTTTTGGTTTTTCTATTCAAAGTTGATCCTGTCACATCACTGGAAGCCTTATCTGTGTGTGAGGAAGGCTGTGTGTGCTGCAAGCACAGCATCACAATAAAAACACTGAGTGGAATGAAGTAACTCTTCAGTCATTGACTTACTGACAAAAGTGTTACAGTGGAAAGAGTTACAGCAGCTGATCCGCTGCTGCTCCATAGCAGCCATCCTCAACCTCTGCTCCACAATATCAGAATAAGTGACAGTAAAACTACATCAAGTGGATGATGATCTGGTTTAGAAATTTAATTAATACACATGGTGATGAACGAGAGATGTGTAGGTGTAAAAGCAGTTCTACATTGTGGAAACACGAGTTTCGGGGAACTCTTCTTAGAGAGCCAGACTTGGTTGGGAGAAGAGTGGGGTGGTGTTATCTATAGATGTAGCTACCAATAGCAGCTAAACTACTCAGTTGGTAAGGTATCATTTTATGCAGTTAAGAAGACAAGAATCCTCCCCTATGGTAGTGGTAGCTTCAGCTACACTATCTTTTAAATCTTTCCAAGACTACCATGTCAAGCTGACCCATCTTATATTTGCCCTCAAGCTCTTCTGTGGCTTTGTTCCTCCTTTGTCTCTCTCTTGCTTGCCACAGCCACTGGGCTAGCGACATGGGCTCTGATGCTGTTGTCCTTTTTCCCCTGTGCCATATTCCCATGTGTAGCTGCACGTGCAATGCAGCACCAAGGTTGCTTCTCCAAGCAGCTCTTTTTCTGTACTTCCTTCTCCTCTGAAGTGACACTTGTCTTTATCTGCTCTTTAAGGTGCTGCCCATTTGCAGAAGCTGACACACTTTTCCACTCTGTCGTTGGAAGAACATTTCTGAGTGCCAGTGCAGGCGACCCACTTGATAAAAATGATCATGATACTAAAATTACCAAGGGCCAACTGTCTCTTCCTCCTCTTAATTCACATAACAATCCTTTAACATGCAAATCCTAGTGGTGTTTAACAAATCAAAGATGGTGAACAACAGCACCATATCTAAGCAGAAGAGAGGTGAATAAGACATTGGTACAAGATCAAAGGGAAAACAGGAGTACTGCAAATGGTCTAAAGAGCAACCCAGGGATGAGGGAAAAGAAAGGACACAATGGGAGCAATTGAAGTGGCAGAGGGCATTCTCATATAGGACTCATTACACAAAATTAATTTGCTTTAATCTAAACTGTTCTGCAAAAGCAGATAGCACCTGTGTGCCAGATACATAAAGATGTATGTAATCCGCTCACGATCTATTTGCAGACTGTACTGTCAGTTCCTTGATACGGATGGGCTTCGTGGGGGGAGAAAGGAGGAAAAGGAACACTAACTAACTAACTGTAGCACAAACATGGAAAGCTTTCTTTAATTGTCTCAGTTCTTATTTTTCTTTCCTTCACTGAATGGCAGTTTTGACCCCACAGAATCATTTTTTTTAGATCAAGCTTCAAATGCTGAATGTTTAATGCACACTTTTTTTAAACCAACAGGCTGAATTATCCATCTGGTTGCCTAATATATTTTCATGGTAGCTTTAGGTCCTAGAAAATTGGGTATTTCAGTACCTGAACATCTCCAGTATACCAGAACATAATGACAATGAACACGTACATTGGTGAAAAAAGGGATTTTTTGTGTTTCTATATAAGCACGATAATACATTCTGACACCATAAGAGCAGTATTTTCTGTCAATCAGCTTGAATTCTCTGTAAGCCTCAGACATATAAGTCACATTGAGAGGGTTATGCATTTCACAAGTGGATTTATATATAAATACTTTCTCTGGCTCCAGTTCAACACAACAAAAGAAGTCAAACATTAGTCTGTATTTGTATTTCTTCACTGAAATGTTTTGACATAAACTGCACACAATCCTAGCTGAAAAGTGCCATACAGTTTGGAAGAAACTGCTGCGAACACCTCTATTGTTCACAAAACGCCAAAGTTTTTGCTTCCTAGAAACTTAGAGGCCTCAAATCCACAGCTCCATCGACAGTTTGTTTTCTAAAGAGTATGAAGATCTGCACTGCTGTCTTCTCCTTCCTTTCCTAGGCTTTCCCTTCTAAGTAGACTCAGAAACCTACTAACACCTTGGAGAGTGTTCTTGTTTTGTTTAGTGAGGGGGGGGGGCCTAAGGTGGTAGCTTCTGTAGGAAACTGCTAGAAGTCGCTCCCCTTTGTTCAGTGGACTCGGCCGGGCCTAGGGCAGACCTGCTGCTGGCCAAGGTCAAGCCAATTGGTAGCAGAATGTCCCGTGATAACGCCTCTGCGATAACGTATTTAAGAAGGGAAAAACAGAAAAAAAGAAAGAAGGAGAAGATGTGAAGCAGCTGAGTGGGGGCAGAGAGGGGGAGGCGCGAGCCTTGTAGGCCTTGCAGGCCTCACCCTCTGGCCTCCCACCAGGCAGCTGACTGGGCCCAACTTGGCCCAGCCTGGCTGCAAGAAGTGGAGAGGAGATGAGAAGTGAATAAGATGTAAAAAGGATCCTGAGAGGCATCTGCCAGCCAGTTGTGAGGAACAGCTGCAGACACCAAGGTCAGTGAAGGAGGGGGAGGAGTAATGCGGCTTCTGGCCAAGATTCCCCTGCAGCCTGTGGTGACGACCATGGTGGAGTAGGTTGTCCCCCTGCAGCCCATGGAGGTCCACGGAGGAGCAGAGATCCACCTGCAGCCTATGGAGAACCCCACGCCGGAGCAGGTGGATGCCTGAAGGAGGGTGTGGCCCGTGGAGGGCCCGCTGGGGCAGCTGTTCTGGAGGGACTGCATCCCGTGGAAGAGGTGACCCACGCCAGGGCAGTTTCACGAAGGACTGTGGCCCATGGGAGGGACCCCATGAAGGAGCAGAGGAGGATGATGAAGTAGCAGCGTTAAACAATGTGTGATGAACTGACCACAACCCCCATTCCCTCTTCCCCTCTGTGCCGCTTGGGAGGTGAGGTAGTAGAAATAATGTTAAGCGTGGGAAGAGGGAGGGGTGGGGGGGAGGTTATCTCATTCTCCTGCTAGTTTTAGAAATAAATGAATACTTTTCCCCAAGTCGAGTCTGTTTTGCCCGTGATGGTAACTTTAAGGATTTCTCCCCATCCTTATCTCAAACCTCAAGCCATTTTTCCTTATATCATCTCCCCCTATTCTCTCGGAGGGTGGGGGAGCGAGAGAGAGACTGCATAGTCTGGTCCTGATCGGGGTTGAACTACGACAGAGAGCTATAAAAATGGCATCTGACTTTTGCCAAAATAATGAAATACCTACAGCAAAATGGTAGCTATTTTCTAGTTAATTGTGAGACAAATATCTGGTTTTACATGGTATTAAACAAATCAGTCACTTTACAGTTAATTTCTTTACAGTATGTGGCAAGTTCTTGAGTCAAAACTGATCAATCACACTGCTTAATTCTAGAATAACTCAATGAAAGTTGAGTTATTCTGGATTTACCCCTGAATTCCTCTGTTCCCTCTTCCCATGGAAGTGGTCACAGGCACCACTTGAACCCTGCAAGGTTTGGGTGCAGCTCTGCAAAGCAGTAACACGTGAATGTTGAGGGGGACTACAGTATGATAGCCAACTTCATCATACCCAGAACAACATACAGGCTTTCCTTAAGTATATCAGCCAGCAGAAGCCCAAGGGGCCACTAAACTGGTCAAGCATCACTGCAGCACATTTGTCATCTGGCTCCTCTCTTCTCCTCAGAGGATGCTCTAATACTTAGTGCACATTCACCCACCACTCATCCATCCACCCTGGTCTCTCGTTATCCTCCTTGCAGCCTGTCCAGATACCAAAGAACAGCAAATTCCTCCAAAAGAGCAGAAAACCTTAAGGCCTCAAGTTCAACTTAAAGGAAAATATGGGGGCATAGTCCTGAGGCAGATTGTCTGTAAAAGTGTGTTCCATTTCATACTGTGTTTAGTTCAATGGGTTTAATTATGAGAAAGGGGGGGGAAAAAAAAATCAAGCATGATGTACATAGGTCTGAACTGAAATATGCTGGTTTTGGAAAACAAAGCATTGGTTTCA
Source organism: Chlamydotis macqueenii (assembly GCF_036417535.1). NCBI lineage: Eukaryota > Metazoa > Chordata > Aves > Otidiformes > Otididae > Chlamydotis > Chlamydotis macqueenii. Next base: position 38,309,187 of record NC_141557.1, on the reverse strand, counting down.
ATGAAAAGCTACTGGTATAAGTGAAAATATTATGCCTTGAAAGGAAATCTATTCATTTCCATAAAAATTTAGTGACTTGAGTATGCATGGATTGGTTCCACTACAGATGTATTGGATTCAATGACACTGCATTAGTTCCAAAGCATATTTATCCATGCAGTAAAAATGTATAGGTTAGGAGAATTAAAGAGGCGTGATGATGGCTGCCCTGAAGACTCTGATCTGAAATATGATTCCTATTAAAATTGATTAAATTGGACTTAAAAATGATACATTCAGAAACCCTAAATAAAGCCTATCATACTATACCACTTTGGACACATCAGTCCTTTAGTGTCACTCTGGTGTAAACTGATTCTCCCAGGATTCTAGAGGCTGCACCCCTTCCTCTTCTCCCCAGAATGCAACTCCAGGCAATTTAGGTTCATTCTCCATAAGCAAACTACCTTCTTTCTCCCATCTGTGAGGGTGAAAATTCAGCTTGTCCAGTAGGCCAGGCAGACAGGTGCATAGTCTTGACTCTCCTTTTTCAGACTCTAAGTGGAGACTTAGGGGTTCACAAGCTGCCTAGGGGCAGGAGCAATCCTGTTGACCATAGAGTTGAGGACAGTAATCCTCTGAATGAAGTCTAGTAGCATCCTGATGCTTGTATTTCTTTCTGGCTGTCTCCAGGTGCCTCCTTAGGGCATTATTCAGGCTCCCTGAATCCATTCAGTGATCACTTAACTTCCTCCCATGAGCAGATAGAGAAACAGAGGTAGAGTTCTCAAACCAGAAAAAAAAAAAAAAGTAGCCATGCTTTGCTCAGGCCTATATATTTATTTTCTGTTTAAAAATGATATGCCATACTCAAATGCTTGCAGGCTCTTACTGAAACATAAAAACTTAGCTATGAACCCCCCATATGAACTACATTTTTCCTTGTAAATCATAGTGTTTAATAAATGCACAATTAATTGAGAGGTCTTTCAGCTACATATACTGTTGCACAATAGGACTCTGGCTATACCGCTGTTATAAGTAATATTCTGTAGACACAACATTTGGAACCACTCAGGCTTCCGTGGCTGCTTCTACTGTAAAGAGGCATCCTGAGTGATTCTGAAAGCCCAGGTATTTGTTTTGATTCGTCTATAAAAATGTATCAGTAACTTTATTATTTAGTTTGTCCTGCTGACTAACACAGCTACCCACTCATGCTAAAGAATGTACATAACACAAAGGCTGTTAAGTGCCTGTACTATTTTTATAAGCAAAAACATCAATAAGCACTTGACTTTGATGTTTTTACCATCCGTTTTCCAGTATGACTCTGAATGATAAAAGAAAACAGTCTTCAACTTCCCTCTTTGTGGTACACAATAAAGCTCTATTTACTGTGAGATTTCTTCATGATGGGACTCTGGAATTTCCCTACACACTCTTGTTTCCTCTAACAACACAGGCAAATTAATTCTTTTCATAAATCCTGATTAGTCTGTTCCAGTCTCATACAAGCGGTACCCAATATTTTCAAGTTAGAAGTAATAAATATCCTGAGTTCCAATCCTGAATCTAGCCTTTCTGAATAAATTAATGATAAATCCAATTCTGGTATCAGTATCCGCATCAGTCTGATGAGCCATGGTTTCATCTTGTCACAGGAAAGAATATTCTTATGTTGACATAACCTATTTTTCACTGTCATGTTATAAATTAAAAGTTTGTTGCAACTCCTAAGAAACATAATCCACTGTTTTCATCAGAACTTCAAACTAAAATGCACTCTTAAAAGTTTAAGACGTTATTTAAAGCCTGGAAAGTAGAAAATTAAGTGACAGAGGAAGAATATGATTCTATTAGAGAAAAAAACTGCAGTTATAAAACATACCATTTAAAGACAGTTACCATTCTGAGGTATAAGACTTACTATATCAGTTACAGTCTCCCAGAATAACTTTTTTTAAAGTGCTATTTCCAGTATCACCAAGCAGGCCTTGTAATTGCAACTGCCTACATATAGGACTCCAAGATAATAAGAATTTTTCACAATTATGGTGTGCACAGTATGGTTGGTTATGCTTTATTTCTAAGTTCTTTCTAAAATCTTCATCCACTTCTTTCTTGCACCAATACAAAGATAGTTGGTTTGGCATATAGCAGAACTCCTCTGACTCCTTCTATATTGTAGCCAACTTTTACTATGTTCTTTTGATTATTCTGTATAATATTCTTATATTATCAAAGTTAAAACATCCCATATGCTAACTATAGTGCAAGACTGTCTTTGCTCAAAGGAAATTAGAATCTATGGTCCTGATTGTGCAAATATTTACACACAGGAGTAATAGTATGACTTAAATAGTTCAACTGATGCACCAGATTTCTCATGCATATGTCAATATTTGAAGAATAAGTGTTGATAACAAACACTGTCCTAAACCCATAATCTGAACCAAGAGGTAAGAAGGTCTATTAAGGACTCTGTGTGGGGAAACCCCTCTATTCCTTCTGCCCTAGGTGAATCTGATTGCACAGGAATGGAGGCAAGATGTAGGATTTGAAGGACAATCAAGTTTGACAGTACGAGTTCTCCTGTTTCCATTTGGCTGAAGTCCTGTGCAGGTCAGAACATTTTGTACTCCCATGGCTTTTTCCACAATCATACTCAGTCTTCAATAGTTGCTTTATGCATTTATTACATGTATTTTACAATTCAGTCTAGTTTGTGGATGCACTTATATGTCTCGTGACGATTGCATTTTAACTCTCTAGCCATTCCATGCAGTAGACAAGCAAACATTTTAAAAATATATCTGATGTTTTCTAGCTGCTTCAACATACTTGGTTGTATTTATTAAAAACACAGGCAAGGAATCAGCCTAGCGTGGGGGAGGCCACCTAACTGAATAACCCTTGCCAGTCCTAAAGCAGCAGATAAAGTGCAGCACAAATTGCTTCAGAGCACATCCCAGACCCTCCTCCATCAGTGGGATTCATCTGCTATACAACCACCACAGAATAAGTCCAGATACACTCATATCCTGCCTCAAAAGAGAAGGATCAGAGAAGTACCTTCCTTCAGGGCCTCCAACAGAGGCTGTGTGCTGTCCCAGGCTGAAAGATTTCTCACCCTGGTTTTTAAAAATGGAGTTGATAGCGTGTAGGATGACAGCCTTAGGTACAAGATGAGGAATGCACAAAACAAGGGGATCTCATGGGAAAGCTACTATTAGTTTACTCTTAATGTAGGACAACGTCCCACTCTCAGTTAGAAGTGCACGCACTTGGAATAATGCTACCACCTGTCATTTAGTAAATCCAGATTTACAGAGGTGTAAATAGGAGAAGAATTTGTTCCAGGATCTCTAGGCAAGCTGAGAAAAAGCCGTCTCAGTACACATATTTCAATATCATGCCTTAGGTAACAGCAAAATCACAGTCTTTATGTTTCTTTCATGCAGTATCATGCTTCCATGCATCATACATCTTTATGCTTCCTTAGCTACTTCATAGCCTTAAAAGAATACTGCATTGCATGGTTGGGGGGGGGGTTCCATTTTACAAGAATATACATTTTTCAAGTCTAAATAAACAAAATGTATTCACTCCTTAATTGGCTTTTGTGAGGAGACATTCTTCTTTTCAGCTAAGAAAGATGTATTCTTTGATGTCGTCATTAAAAGATCTCACTTTTTTTTTTCTGAGAAAAATATATATATATATTAATGGTATGGTAAGCTTTTGTCTTCCCCTTTGATTGTTTCATAATGCCAAGAATGCCATTTTAAATGTGTGTTATTTTACCAGGGTTTATGTTAAGCAACAAGGTGGATATTATTCTTTAAATCTAAATTTAAACAGTATGAAGAGTGGAGCCAATTGAAGTAAATCATAATTGCTAAACAAGATTAAGTTTGCAACAGCTTCCTAAAAGTCTGCAAGAAAGCAGATACAAGAACAGATCCCTGCAGCAGGAATACATTTTATTAGTAGCTTCTACCCCAGACCCGCACTCTCCAAAGTGTCATTGTCATGAATCATTGTTAGCAAAACAATAACCTTAGTGGTCTTACATTTTCTCTGTGTGCAAATTATGTATGTTTCATGTAACATTACTTACTTCCCCAACTAGCAAGTCTTTTCCGTATGTTGGAAAGCCACCAGTGGTGATGTGCTATCAAAGTGAATTACCTTCTTACATGCCAGGAAATTAGGGCAATCCAGTGCCTTTCATCTAGCTCCTCCACGCTGCCATCCTGCTCCCACAGGATCTCCCATTCACTCTTCTCCTACTGACTCACATGGGAGCTATTGCATAGAAAGTAATTTCTCTGTGGCTTGAAAATGGCATTTCTGGCTTGAAAAGAAGCAGTGTGACTGTACATGTGATTTGTTCCCATACAACCACTGAGCACCAGAAAGAGGATTCCCATGCAAGTTTATGTAAGTGGGTAAAAAACCCCAACATGATGAGGAAAACAAAGTAGGGAAAGGGTGGGCTATCAGGTGCAAGCACACAGGGCTGTAGGGGCTTTACTCCCTGTAAAAGTCAGGGAGTAGCTGTAGCCAGAGGTTCCTCCTGTGCAGGAGAGAAGATTCAGGTGTCAGGTGACAATGGGCTTTTTCATTTTCTTTGCAATTCTGATGATCCAAACACTTGGATTATTACGGATGCAATAGATCTGCACAAGGGGACACTTTGATGTTTGAGTGCTGTTAACCAAACGATTGGCTAGGAGTTAGGCTGGAAGTAGCATTTGAATGGAAACCAGCTAACAGTCTTCCCTCCCCTACTATAAATTATACTTTGGCTATAAAATAGATAACTTCAAAATGTGACAAGTGCTAAAAACCCTGTGAATGAACAGTTAGGAGAACGCTCCTGTTCCCCTTTGCCATATCATCTTCTTTCTCTTCCTCTCACTTCTATTTCTCTCCTGCCTACGCCAGCACTCTTCATTCCTCTCCCATAATCTGGTCACACCATGCACCCCTCTCACATATGCCCACGTCCATGCCTGTCTTCCCCTTTCATAGCTATTCCCCTTCATGCCTCCCATCTCCCTCTTCCTTTCCATTCTCCCCATGGGTGCACTGTGGTATTGCGGCCCATCCTTCTCCTTACTCCAGTCTTCTCTGTATCTCTGAGTCACTTCCACTCCTCCCATGATCTCTGTATTGCTTGCTCAAGGGTTCACCTGACCTCCCAAACGTTGCATTCCCTTTCCTAGACATTCCCACAAATTTTGCCCTTTTTCCCAGAGACTCAAGTATGCCTCCCTCTTTACACACCTATCTGACCCCCCTAGTGCCCCACATTCCTCTTTTTAGCCTCTTCACGGCCAGTTATTGTAAACAGAACTAAGGTATTTTGCTTTCAATTACAATATGTCTGAAAAAATCTCTATGCTGGGAGAGACATGGAGTGATCCAGGAAGACTGATTTATTTGAGGCATAGTTAATCAGATCAGATTGAAAAACAAGTTTATTATGAAGAGCTAGATTCTATAATCTTATTGTTGAGTTGCTATTGTTACTCCATAATACAGCAGGTTGAGTTGCTATTGTTACTCCATAATACGGCAGGCAAAAGAGATGCAAGGAGGTATTCGATCATTTCGTACCAATCGACAAGCATTCATCCACTAGATATCTCCAAGAGTACATCTATGCATGCAAAAAGTTCCTTTGAACATTCTACGTCTCACCGACACTGGACACATACATCTGTAAAGTACACATGTAGTGTACTCAAGTAAATCTGAATGCTATTGTCTCTGTTTACGTGTGCTGCTGCACCTTCTCAGGAAGAACTGTGGCATGCTCTTTACTTAGATTAGCCCTTGCCTCTGTTTAAAGTAAGTGGCCCTGTTGAATCTGAAATGGCCCTGTTGACATCTAGGAGCCATTAGATGAGGCTGGTGATACCTATGCTCTCCAGAAAAATCACGATTGTGATGCCCTCACAACCTCAAGCCAGAAAGGATGAAACAGTAAATTATACTAATCTACTCACTGTCAGGTCCCTGTCTCTTTTTTTCCTTTCATACAGGGCTCCATCCTCTCCAGAGCTAGCCCCACGTGAACATCTTTAGCAAACACCTGGAGCCAAACCCATCACAATGACTTTGTACCCCCCTTTCCAGAGTGAATATAGCTGAGGCATGAACTGCAGGGTTCTCCACAGCTCATCCTCCCCAGGATGTAGAAGAACATCTAGCAACCCAATGAATTTAATGGCATTCGATTGCATACAGAATTCAGTAATTTGCGGAGGGTATCCCAGTCATTAGTGAGAATTAATGAGGTTCTACTGTAATAAAATCTTACTTCAAAATACAGAGTTTTACCGGAACATATGGGATTATAAAAGTAAATGCACATCACACATAATCTTATGCCACATTATATAGCACATTTTTAAAAAGGAAACACCCACAGGTCTGAACAACTTTTATTTTTATGCAAATGCAGTATGCACAGAGACGTGCTTACTTGTCACTTTTTTGTTGTATCACCGCAGTGCCAAAGGGAAGTATCACGTCTCACTTTGCCTAGCCTTTATCAATCTACCTTTGCAAACACTCTTTACCATTCATGGGCTAAAGGACTTCTGGCATCATAAAATTGTTTTCTATTCACATTCATCTTCTTTGACATGCAGAAGGAAGACCCTGTAAGAGCTTTGTAACCCAATCCTCCTTGGGAATTCAATATGCTGTACAACTTACGCCCAGCCCTGTATGCTTTTTATAATCATAGCCATCATCTTTTTATTATGTCTTGGACTTGAAGAGTCCTGAAAGCAGATGTAACTCATGATGACCTGACTTCAATGGGAGAATGAACCAGGTGGCTAATTGTCTCTAAAACAAATACACTGATAATTAGCAGGAGAGCACAATGCAACAGAAGCCTAACCACCAACCTTTATTTAAGTTAAGCAAATGGGTGAGCAAATGATGCAGCTGCATCGTACTTTGACAAGTTAATAAGGGAACCATACTTCATCTAGTCAGCTACAGTAGCCAAAGCATGCCCTCAGGACCTGGTATCAATGATTCTGAAATGGTAAACTTACACAAAATGGAAAAAAATAACCCAGTACTAGTGCAGAAAAGCTCCTCTGCAACAGCTTCCCTTTCCGAGCAGCTCACTGCACTAGCAATTCACCCTGAGTATCTGGGTTCAAACCTTGCCTTACATCCCAAATGGAAATAACTATGGTGGCCTCATCTTGCTTTCCACTTGCCCATGTCATAAAAATAAGCACATTGGCATCCTCTGCTGAGGAGCAGTCTAGGAACAAATAGCAAAGGAGCTGCCAGTTAGGCTGTATTGCATTGGCAATGCTGCACAGAGGAGCTTCCTCGGTAATGGCTCACAGAGTAGCTGGCTTTAGCTACCACTGCCAGCCCCCCATCTTTACAAGCACTAAACTTCAGCCCATTGATTCCATAAAAAGCAAACAAAGGAAATGAGTGGAGCTTGCTTTAAAGGTATTAGCAACTTGGAGACTTTAACACTCTCCATGTTAAAACACAGATTGCTTTGTAAATGGTGTCAAACAGCAGCCAAAAAAGAGCACCATGTAAAGTACCCAGTGCAAATAACTCCAAGGGTGTTGACAGAGAGGTGGAAAGACAAACATTTCCAAGTATTTCCCATTATCCTTGTTACATTTGTGACACTGATCAGGTAATTCAGACTCTTGTGGATTAGGAGGTAATATTCTCACCTTGGTTGTCTTGCTTTAACATTTACCATTGGTTATGCTTAAAGGAGAAATATCAATAGTGGATATCTGATCATCTGGAAGTGTTTTGAAGTGCTAGAGAGAACAAAAATCAAAAGGGCCATTTACCCAGTACTCTACTTCCAAGTCAGACTGAAGACTAATTTAAGCAGATCCCTTTAGGGGAACCTCACACAGGAGGATTTGTTCTGAAAGAGAACTAGAAAGCAGAATTAGACTTAAAGCAAGGGCCTAATACATCAGTGCTGCGCCAGTGTTACCTGCTCCCCACTTTTCCCTGTATTGCAAGCAGCAATGCAGAAAAGTCCTACTATCTACACCCACCCCACATCACCAAAGGTACCTGGTCCAAAAGTAAGTTTTGTCAAAGCCTATCAATCACACATTAGTAACTTCTTCACAAATTAGGCTCAAAAGGTTTACACTGGCATAACACTGGGGTAAGACAGTGGTGAGATTAGCCTCTTCTCAGGGTCCAAAGTGAGTAAATCACAACAATTAAACAGACAGCATAAATGCTGAAAAGTAGAGTTTTCCACTAACATGTTTCTGGCTTCCAGTTTTAATAGTCTAAGGAACTGTTATTAGAGTGATCAAAGGCAGAAGTCACAAATGCGAAAAATATGACAACTAAGCATCAAGCTAGTGTGGCAAAGTAGATTGCTTTCTTTCCATTTCTTGTTAAATACTGCTTTGGAACTTTATTTTGATGTAGATTTGACAAAACTCTCATTGCATTTCAGTTTCTGGTGCATAGGTCTACTGAAAGGAAAAGAATAAAAGGAAAATGAAGAGACTGTCAGAAAAATAGCTGCTTTAAAAAACAACAAGAAGTCTGGTGAGGCTTTAGATTTACAGAGTTTACTTTGAGAAATAGAAAAAAAAAAAATCATTGGGGAAAATAACCTCTTGTCTACCCTTGCAGCCCCTTAAGACGTTTGACAGTTCACTAAGCTCCAGATACTTCTCTCTGAACTTATAAATAAATACCTACGCTTTAATAGTAGAAGTAAAGAGTAAATTAGATGTTTCTTTCAGTTCTTCTGTTAACTAAGGTGAATGCAATAGCAGGTAAGTTTTCTTTTTTTCTTCCTCCCACCAAATCATTTATCATTTCATTGTCACATTAAAAGGTAGAAATCTAGACCCCTGCCAAGTTCAAAATAAGCTTAGCTTTTGTTATTTACTCATTTAACTTTCTGGGAATACTAATAAATACATGGAAGAATATCAGCTGTTCACCAGCTGTAAATATACCACTGTGAAATGAAGACATTTCCAGTTCCCTTAATAATTTTTACTTTACCACGGTAAGAATTAGACTATCACAACATTCTCGGAACACAAGTTTATTATGTTTTACCCAGAAAACTGTGGCTTAGTATTGTCTGGCTCCAACTTAGCATGTGTTCTTTGCATTCTTTTTTTTTTTTTTTTTTTCTGAATAACTGGCATAGGACCAGCACTTTAGCCTCTTGGAATTTTTCTTCCATATAAGTTTTGAACTTCCTACTTACAAATTCTGATCCCGTAGTTCTTTCCTGAGAGTCCAGGACATTTTTCTGTAAAAGGCATTTCAGGACCAAGCTTCATGAATAAGGTGTGAAATGTGACCCTGTCTCTCAATTCAGTTGCTGAGTTCCAGCAGGCATTGAAAAGCAGATGACTCCCCACACGGAGCCTTTTCCCTTTTGGTACAGGCAGGTAGCATATATCACCAAGCACATGCTTCTGACTAGTGTGACAATACAATCAGAATAACTTTTGTTCCCATTCCTGTCTATTCAATTTGTGACACTGGACAATAAAAACTGATGTTCAGAGCCAACAGATGCATATATTCTCTCTAACAACCACCTCTCAGAAAACACTTGCGTGAAAGACAGCAACGCTGAAGCAGGTTTCCTTTAAAAAAGATAATTTCCTTGCAAAATAAATATTTAGTTGCAGGGGAAAACCACATATACTTTTAGCATTTCCTTTTAAGCTGCCTGTTGATAACATTTCCTGTACCAAAACAAAGTATAGCCTTTTGCACCCTGGTTGTACACTTCCTCCTGTAAGTTAGAATCGAAGTAAATACTCTTTTACTGAATGCTCCTTCCTCTTTCCCTGGGATCTCTTCCTTTTTTCATAAGGAACTTGGCATATTCTCAAACTAAGCCCGCACACATATTTTCTTGCTTTTCTAGTCATCTTCAGAAATGCACTGAATGCAACTTTGTGCTGCAAGTACTGTAGTCCCTTGTCACCTGCTCCTGTTGCTCCTGTTGGGTCTGTGGAGAACCATCACACTCTTGGAGCAGAGGATGCCATTAGCATTTGTATGTTCACCACGTAGAAACCACTGTGATGCATTTCAGCTTCATTTCTCCTATTCTAATGACTTAAAACCAAAACTAAATCAGGAGGAAGGGAAGTTCTGAGTGGGGCTACATATCAGTACCAAGGAAGCCATTTCCCCAGAATGAACCCATGTGTATGAGGACTGTCTTTCCTTCCCTCAGATGTTGAAAACGTGAAACATTTTCTTCTTGGGTACATCAGAGTTAAGCATTAGTAAATTCAATAGCCCTCTGTATTCATATTTTTATACTTTTGTAATGAGATCTGTGGTCACGTTATTGATTCTGGACTTTCAGTTAGTGCAACACAGAACTTCAAAAGGGTCCGTTACTCTGTGGAACTCATTGTCACAAGATATTTTAGTGAAAACTTGATTGTAAAAAGAATAGAATTTTTCCTAAAGTAATAAGGGTTTTCACTTTTATCTAGGAATCTAGGAATTGCAAATAACAAATTCTAAAAATTAACAGCAGGAAAATATTTTTTTCCATTTGAGCTGATTATTTCATAGGTACTTATTAAAGACTTTTTTTTACCAACAAACAACAGATAAGGCACTAGAGAAAACAGTATGATCCGATTCAGAATGCCTGTCCCTACATGAATTTCATGAAACATGCTGACATTTGTGCCCTTGACATTCCTCACATAGTTCTAGAAATTATCGGCTTTGTTTACTTTTTCATGGCAGTGCATGCATACACAATTGTACACAAGTGTTCCCCCTCACCAGCTGAGCGCACATCCATAAATAAAACATTCCCTAGAGAGGTTATAGATTTAGCCACATGGAGGATCAGCAAGGTCCTCAGGAATATGTGACATTGGAACTGCAAGTCTCCAGGGAAATTAGACGCCTGGAAGACATGACTTTAAATCTTAAAGATGACGATATGCCAGTTGGTAAATAGAAAGAGTGAGTGATTGAGTGAGTGAATGAATTAGACGAAAAGGTATAGTAGTCATGGAATACTCATTTATGGTTGTCTCATGTTGACTAGTTTGTTTCTTAGCACCTCTTTCTGGACTTCGGCCTTTTGAACAAAGTAGTGACAGTGAGTAGAAGACCCAGAAGGCTACATTCACCAGTCTAGGTAAACACAAAAGGAGAGGGTAAAGGACAATCATTGGAGGAGGAGCCATGATTAAACCTTGTGACTGGTGAGCAAGATAGGGCAGGGCCCAGCTTTCAGAAGTCACAGGCTGCTGGCTATACATTGGCATTTGGCTCTTGCTCACCAGTCACAAGGTTTAATCACGGCTCCTCCTCCAATGATTGTCCTGCTTCCTACACTTTTCCTTTCTCTTCTTCATCTTCAGCACTGGCAATGGCTTAGAGCCACAGTGGGCTTTATGTGAATGCTGTGAGTTGTCAGAAACTGCAAACCCAATGAAAGCAACCAATTATTTTTTATCATCTGGAAGTTTTGCAGACTTTTGAAATGGGCTAAGAGGAGGCAGGTTGTGGGGACAGGGAGAAGAGAATGTAATCCTGCAAGATCAGGTTTAAGAGTAAGATAGTTGCCAGTCTTCCCTAAAGGAGCTCCTTCCCAGGAGCAGGTCACTTTTCTTGGATCTGCTCACTAGAGAACCAAATGGAAAGACAAAAAATCACCAGAAATTAGAGCACAAGCATTCAATTTCCTACCCTAAAAAATAAGGTGTATTTACACTTATCCATGCCTTTGAAGTGGTATAAAAGAAGGTGTCTTGCTTAGTTCTTTAACTAGTACTGATTGTTGCTAAGGAGGACTCTTCAAGGCCAGGTTGGATGGGGCTCTGAGCAACCGGATGTGGTTGGAGATGTCCCTCCTCCTTGCAGGGGGGTTGGACTAGATGGGACCTTTAAAGGTCCCTTCCAACCCAAACTATTCTATGATTCTTACTGAGTCCATACTCTTCCTTACTACATTGTATTAGATGACTAAGGGTATAAAACGTACAGGAAAAATCAGGCCTTACCTAATTTCACCAGCCTTTTCCTACAAAGTGTGGAGCCATTCCTTTAGTTCTCCTCTTTTATCTACCGAGGAGATTCCTATTAGGGGAATAATTCACTTAATTGCTTTAAAAAAAAAAAAAAAAAGAAATCCTTTGTTTGAAGTCTTAAACATACTGATTCTCAATCACCCAGCCCAAAGTCTGTGGTGAAGTGATAATTAGGTGTTAAGAGCTAACCAGATAACCACCGAGGTTATCTGTCTCCAGGTAGCCATTAAACACCTCAGCAAGAGTGAAAGTACAAAAATATAAGGTTCTCAGGAGCATTCAGCCCTAACAAATTTTGAAACAGTTTGAAACATTTGGAGTTGCTGGCCTGTCTTTATAGCCCCATGCTGCTGTGAAACAGCCTGGTGTGCTTTAAAGGACTTGCTCACTTAGAAGACTCAAAGCTCATGTTAGAAACATGCATTTAAGCCCATAAACCTTACTGTACCCCCTTCTTTGCATCAAGGATAACACATTGAGAAAATCCCTCTCCCTAATAACTGCAAATAATGGAACTTCATTCCATCCAGGGGAGGATTTTTAAAATGTGCTTGACTTATTGTCTGGGAATCCTTGTGTTTTCAGAGGCAAAGATTTCATGTAAATTATTCTCTCAGTTGACTTGGAGCTCTTCATACATCCTTCTTCCATCTGCTAAATTCACAGAAATATAAGACTTGCCGTTACAAGATCCATATCGTGTTCAAAACAAAAAGAATTTGTAATGTAATAAACAGATTTTTCATTCTCTACCTTTCTGATGTCACTTTTACATTGATCCTCTTTTTCTGCAAAAATTCCAAGCATTACCTACCTGACTGAGACCTGAGCAATATTCAAGAAGACAAATAGTTTGTGTAGTGTTTAAGGTGATATGTCCCTAATTTTAAAAAGTTTTTTTTCCCTGTCAGGATGCTAGAAAGTATCTGATAAATCATGATAATCACTATCATTAAAGCAGGGTACTTGCCTTATAAATTATTTGACATAAAGCCTACCGGCTGCTATTGTGATGAGAATGGTCAGATGAAGTGGGTTATTGCAAAACAGCGTTTGAGTGTATTCCACTATTCTGATAAGTACACAAAGATATTACAGAATTTTGTTCTCAGCAGTGAGCCCAGTTCATGCTAAAGTAACTCACCTTGCATAACAAGAATGAAACCAGTAATTAATGTGACTTTCCTCTTTTTTATTTTTCCATCACCTATCACCTCAGATGAAATCATAGATCCTACATCCATGAAGAGGCCATGCAACCATGGCCCTATATGCCATAGATTTTCCTTGATGTGCCACAAGCAGGGATGATGATCAGGGTCACTTTTTTTGCCATTCAAAAATACATGTTTTGTCTGAACTAAAACATTGGTGTAGATGTGCGCTTCCAGTACTTCACAGTACCATTACTTTCATGAGTTTTAGGTAATTTTAGGGGGGTTAGGCCCAGGTACTATTCCAGTGGCTACATTAGAAATGGCCAAGTCAGAGTGTTGCTGAAGTGAGAATCAAATTCTTGTTCACTTCAGGAGATGGCGCTTGGTCTTCTTCTAATTCTGTCACCTCAGAGCTAGGAAGACCAAGGTCATGGGCAGTAATAAGTGCCCATAATAATAATTTTACTGGCCAAAGATTTCCCTAGTCTCATTTCAAACAATTAGCTTTTTAATGAGAAAAAAAAAATGAGAATGCATTGCAATACCTTCTCAGAGAATGCTTAACTGAATGGCACACTACAAATATAAGCAGCTGTGAATACAAGGCTTCCAAACTGGTTGATTTGGGTTTTTTTCCGATCATCTCCTTATATTTGTAGGTCAGACTCTCTCCTCTCTTTTAGAAACTGCAATGTTCCCTCCTGCCAGTCTGCAAAATACTTTCCTCCAAGAATTTGAGAATGATTCTCCTCAGGCGTCTTTTTGTAAATGTTCCAAATAAACTGAAGAAAATGTGGGTTGTCAGGACAAGTCACAGACAACTTTGCCTAGCTTGTCTCAATTCAGACTTAAAATTACCTGAAAATTTCCCTGTAAAAAGTATGTGAAATCAACACGGATGTGAAACATTAAGTACACAGTTCAATATTTTACATTCCCAAAGAAATTAGCAACAAGACAACTAATAATTACTTCCTGAGACACTCAAAAGAACATACTATACACATTTATGTAGAAATTACCATAATAATATTATCACTAACACAAATACGCACATATGAAAACATTTCAAAGTAAACGTAACATTTGCACATAGTAAATACCCATATGTCTCAATAAACACAATTTTAAACTTTAGTATGGCAAGTGTGTGGTTCCTTTAATTGAGGACGAAAAATTAAGAACAAGACATTTACAGGGTGAATCCTGAGTATGTAGAAAGCTGGTAGCAGGTTGAAAAGCATGACACACCCTGTACACTCAGGTGGCATCAGGGCAGGGTTAGTGCTCAGAGACTGAACACCAAATTAAAGTGCCATCAGGACTACACTGCTGAAAAAAATTTTGTGGTTTGTACTCTTGACACCGTGACCACGACCCTAATTTTGACTACCAGAAGAAATGTATGTTCTTCTTGTTTGGGCTAATGGCAAACCTCCCCCATGACACACGTCCTCCTTCATGGTCTCTTCACACTAGTCACCAACACACAATTATGTTCTCTTTCTCTGCATCCACAGGTAGTTACAGATAGCTGTGGTTGCAATGCTAGCCAATAAGTAAAGGAAGAAGAAAAAGTTGGGAACATATTCTGAATAGTGGAGTCTATCATTAGTTGTAATTTCCAAATGCTGTTATTTTTTCATGTCACTTGGTTGTTTTGCTGAAGAATAGCCTTATAAACCTTTTAAACACAGTTTAACAGGACCAAATTCTGCCTGTGGCCACAATTTTTTAGAAACTCTTTGACTTTAACAAAGTGTTAGGAATAAGGAGGACATTGCCAGCCTCACAATGTCTTCATTAGGATTACCTCTCCAGGTCTCCTTTGGCTGTATGCGCTCTGTCATTCTAGCATGGCCATTTGTAAACACAAAACTGTTGTTCTTCCTGGTGCTTGCTTCTTGCAATTCACCAGTCTGTCTTCCTTTTCTTCCTTCACACTATTTTCAAGCATACCAGTTGTCTCAGGGGTTTCCAAGAGCTGCAGTTTAATCATTGAAGTCTTCAGCAAAGACTTAGGGCTTTTACAGTTTGATTTTGAAACACCAGACTGTGTTTCCATTACCAACTATTAAGCAAAACGAAAATATCACTTACATTCTCAACTGAACCAGTGTGTTATGAACATACTGATGGAGCATAAATATCGGAAAAATAAAATGACATAGAGTTACTTTTCTGATGGTAATAGCACTGTATGAAACAGAGACAAGCTGGCATATGTTTCTAGCTGTTCCCTCTCCCTTTAACACATAACATTGATGGCATTACACAATTTGTTAACATTAGGGTGAATTTAGTCAGGAGTCCTGAATACCCCAAAACAGCTTTTGCAGATTCTAAAATGAGTCTGGTGCCTGAGTTTTTCTTCAAATCCCTCTGTGCAGAATGGAGACTGGGCAGCAAACTTTTTAACTGCGCCCATACACTCATAAACATCTGTAGCGAACCATAATTCTGCTGAATGCAGGAGCCACATTGCCATGACATTTTGGTTATGAACATTAAAGGAGTGTGTGGCTCTGAATCCCAATGTTATGGATTTTAGGAATCTCAAGCAGAAGCCAGCTCTCTGACTCAAGCAAGAGTTTGACACGTCCTGAAAAACTCTTGCAAAGCCAAAGACATGCAATGCTTGCAACTTGGCGGCAAAAGGAGGGTCAAGGTGAGGATGGAGGGCCCTCAGGAAGGGAATGGTTAACCGGCTATAATAACACAAGCAGGCGAGCAACTCCACCGCTGCAACAAATTATTAACAGTAAGCAATTTAGCAGCTCAACTTAGAATAAGCAGCACATTGGGCACTGAGTACACAGTGGCAGACTGTCTATGACTCTCTGCTACCAGCCAGCCAGCAAATTTTATTTTTTTGCTCTAAAAAGAGTTCTTTCAAAACTCCACTATAATAGTCCATTCTGTGCCCAGGAATAATTTTAGAAGGGCTGAGTCCCAGACTTCCTTTTCACAGGTGCAAGGCCACGCATTCGCACCTCCAGCTACAGCTGCTGTTTCCAGGGGCTGAGCTACCAAGGCCGGCATCCTGGCTTCAGCAGAGCTGTAATATTGAATTTCTCCATTTTCCGTACTGATGTGCACCACCACAAGCAGGTCTGCCCAGTCCAAATCCAATTCCCCAGGGGTGTGCAATTGCGGCAGTCTATAGTCAATGAAAAGCGCAACCTAGATTCCAGGTTTTGAAAATTCAGTCCCTTCAAGAACAGCTATTTGTACCAAGACGGTACTATTTTTAAAAAGGGCACATTTCTTGATCATGCCTCACACTGCAAAGCTTCTGTTCAAATAACTACACGACAGTCTGTTAACATTGAAGGAAATCCCTTAAAAGCTGTGTTTATTTGACCAACACTGACTAAAATTAGAAAAATATTAAATGAAAGCAGCTGGTCAGCTACCAGCCATAATATTATCCCAACTTCCTTCACAGGAAATATTATAATAACATTTTATTTGTTTTTTCCCCTGCTTGCTGCCACTGGGGTGTAATATTTCTTTCATGTTGTTGATAGATCAAGAGCACTTCTGTTGGATTCAGGCCGTACTGCATGCTGACACCAATAATCCCAGCACGGCCTTTAATGGAGGATCCAGCCAGCGTCTAGGGGTGTACTGTTGACTGCTCTACTACTGATCATCTACAGCTTTGTTCTTTATTTTGGGAAATTGCTTCAATATTTTCACCGTAGATCTATAAATGTATTAACGACTGAAGACAAGCTGCTTCTCAGCAGATCCTTGCCTGTGACCTCTCCAGGGCTGCAGATCCAGAACCACAGGAAATGGACCGTGAAATGCCTGGGTGCTTTGTGAAAGCTACACTTGGGTCAGCCACTTCATGCCAGCATCCCAGCAAAACCCACTGGGGGCCCAAAACAGGGCTTGAACTTGGTGACATGAGCCACCAGTGCTGCCAAATCTCCCCATGGCCCTGGACTTTGTCCACCACCTCAGCTCAGAGGGGTTTGTGGCCCTGCTGCAGATTACTGAAACCGATTTTGCCTGCTTGCTCTTTCATCCAGATCCTCGCAGAGGATGACAACAGGCCCCAAACTCTTGGACCATCCCCAGCCAGTTTTGCATATTCCTTCCCCCTCAAGGAAGGGTCTTTGTTTCTCTGCTGTCACGATGGTTTTAACACCCCATTTACATAATACCTTTTGAAATGGACCCTGAGGCCTGGTCTACACTAGAAAGTGTTTGTCAGTGGAGCCCTGTCAGCAACCCGTCCTACTGTGGCTGCCACCGTACCAGCAAAAGGACACTTCTAGTACAGCTTTTGCCATCTCTTTTCATAATATAAGCAAAAGCATTTCCTTCCTAGAAGAAATACCTTTATAATCTATACTTTCACTAGTAATAGAAATCTCTTTTTAAAAAAGACATCATGCTTTTAATTGCCCCTTGCATCCTAGCAAAATTTCTGCTGTAGGCACAGATTTACGCATCTACAGTTATGCTTTAACAACATCAGCTTAAGTATACCAGGTATAATCAGTTCACAGGTTAGTGATAGCTCTTTTTCCTCAACACGTGCATTAAAAAACAATATGACTTTCATCCATCTTCAGTAACCAAGGGTTTGTGCATATGAAAGCCATATGGAGTGTAAGAGCTTGCCTATATCAGAAATTATAACAATATCTAGTAATGTGCAAATTTAAACCACTGTAGTTGGACAATATAACCCCTTTTTTTCCTCCATAAGGATGTGAATGTGTGTGTGCATGTGAGTAAAATGAGTGGTTTTATCCATTTTAACTTCTGTTGCTTTGAAAGCAGTTTACCTAAACTGGAAAAAAATAGTATTTCCTTCTCAGTAAGAGTGTCCACATGGATAGTCGTGGTGAAATAAGTACAGCATTTTAACTATATGAGTATCATTTGTCATTCCCACAGACACAATTGGTTCTATATCAAAGTCCTATATCATATTTTTGAATATAGCTTCTTGTCGCTACCAGCATTTGCATTTTAGCAATTTGCATTTCTTCTTACAAATTAAAAAAAAAAAAAAGAAGAAGTGTTCAACTGAGATTTGCAAATGAGCAAAGGCAGCCAGGTGAAGGCAAGCAGGAGAGAAGGGGGGTTGAAGGTGAAGGTGAAAGTGAGATAAACAACAACAAAATGTCAGGCTTGCTTGGAAGGGTTTGGTTTTGCCTCCAACCAAACTTGGAACATCCAAGTTTGTACCAAAAATCTAGGGAAGGTGATTTTGTTCAAGTGGCATCAATAACTCACTTTTAAATGCACATACTTATTGATTTCAGGGTATAACATAATTAGGTCTCATATTACTTACATAGGTTGTGCAGTTCCCACTGTAAACCTAGATATTATTCAGAAAATCAAAGTAATCTCTTGTGGGTATTAAAATAACAATACATTTGAGAAATGATTGCTACCATTTTTGAAACTGCATTAATGTTCATTATTTATGTAATATACAAGTTTAGAAGGGCCTGATTTTATTTTTTTTTTAAATTTCATTGCCAGTATAAAAAAAAACCCTTTCAAGTTCTTGGAATCAAATGAATGCAAGTTTCTTTTTTTGCGTTGGGTGATGAAGACAAATGTATCACTGCACATTAAAAATACATTGCACATTTTATACATTTACATATGTGGTGCTCTTCATGTTAAAAAAAAACCCACACACACACACACAAAAAAATCTCAGAGCACTTCAGAGAATTCACCCAGAGACAGAGCTATTGTTCAAGAAAAGCCAGATTAAACAAACACGCCTGTAGTCTTGACTTGAAGGCATTTATGGAATTAACATTCTGAGTCTCAGCTGGCACCATGCTCCAAAGCTGGGGGCAGAACATGCAAAGCCTTTGGCACCTATGAGTTTCCGCTGATATTCCTGTTATGAACAAAAGCCCAGCATTTTACGCAACTCTGAGTCATTCCCAAACATGCGCATAAATGGAACCAAAAGTTTTAATTAGTATTCATGGCCTTAAATTATGTGGTGTTGGAACTGCCCTGACATCACCAGACAGGCAGTGAGTGACATGACCCTAATACAGAATTGGTCTGGCTAGTCTGGGTTATTAATATTCAAGGGCAGCTTAGTTCTCCATACAGTGCAATTTGTAAAGATATCCATGATCAGGGATGGAAAACCTAGACTAAATGTGACTAAACAGTGGAATATTTCAGCTTTTATCTCAGATTGCAATGCTCCTGGTCCTTTGGAAGAAAGCCCTGGGATTTGTTCCTTTTTTCATGCAAAGTAACAGGTACAGGGGCCCATTTTGATCTTTAGCTCTGACCAGGTTCAACACAATCTGTCATCATGATACATGTTAATACCAGCTTTCACAATCACTCCAGTTCCTGAGATAGCCTTGCCTCTGATATCACAGCTGCTACAGTACCTAGATAATTCAGGGGAAAACCCAGAAAAGCACAGAGAACCACTTCAGTCCTTGACATGACCCATTCTCACAAGTCATGTCCACCATCAGAATATGGTGCTACTCCCAGCTGGTTAGCTGGTAGCACACAGTATCTGTGAAACATCAACATTTTGCTTGTTCTGGTACAGCCTGAGATCCTTCCCTAGCTATATTAACATGGATCCTAAGTCAGCAAAGCAAAATTCAGTACAGAGAGGTAGAAAGTACTGGATCTGTAGAGAAGAAAAAAAAAAATCAAAGATACCAATACACTAGTGCTTAATTAGTCAGGAGCTAGTGGCACAGACAAGGGCCTGGTGCCACGGAAGACGGCACAGTAAATAACTCTCAGCCAATGGTGTGACGCTGCTACAAAAAAAAAAAAAACAGATCCCATTCTGACATATTAAGCAGAACATCCTGTGTAAGACATAGGAAGAAATTGTCTCACTCTCCTCGTTGCTAACAAGCTCAGCGGTACTTCTGTGTCAGCTCTCCATGTCATATTTTATGAAAGATGTAGACAAAGAGACAGAAGAGAAGAGCAGCAGGAACAGTAAGATGTTTAGAAAATATAACAGGAATAGCTGAATTAGAAACAAATCTGTGATGAACCCTAACTATCCCACTCTGGTGTGGTAGTGAAGGAGCCATTAAAGGCACGAGAAGAATCAACTGCCAATAGGCTTATTTTCCAACAGATAATTCATATATATATACACATGTACAAGAAAAATTATCCAGCTCTGGAAACTGGAAACTATGTGGTACCTTCAGTAAGGGAGGGAGGTTTTTAAGAATAAATTAGACATAACTGGAAATGGTCTAGATATACTTCTTCCACCTCAGGCAAATGGAGAGACTAGGTCACTTCTATGGTCCAATCAATTTTCAAGACTTCTGTAGCATTGTACCCTCCCAGTTTTCCTCTTACGTCCTGTTGTGTTGCAGTCCATTCCAGTCAATTAATGTGTCACTTGTTTTACTTGTTAGTCTTCAGCACAGCCCCTTTCCAATGTTCACACTATTCCCCAGACATACTGCACCGGGAGTTCTTTCTGAGCTATTACCATGCTGAGGCAGTCAGTATTGGAACAAGCATTACTTTGGCTAAGCAGACATCATAGTTTCTAAAATCTCCAATGTAATCTGTGACTTTGTTGATTATGTTGTAGAGAAACAGAGCCAAAGGAAATATCTTGATTTATATCTATAGAGTGCCAGAGCCATCCAAGGAACTCTATAAATAATCCTTAATAATAATGACACACAAGAAATATAAGATTTATGCCTATTAATCAGGACATCTGTCCTGGTTCTGGCTAGGATAGAGTTAATATTCACCTGTGTTGCACTTTAGAAAGCATTAGGATTACACATTTACTATCCTCTGTGGACTGCATGGCCAATGCATGGTTGACTACAATGAGCCACTTCTGCAGGAGACTACTCTAAACTGCAAATGGTATTGCAAGTGTGAATTTCCTACACAGAACCAGAAAACCCTACACCTCAGTGCCTTAGCTCTTTCTCCAGCTATGTGTCATCATCAAACCCTACAAATGATATTTTAGTACTTCACAGAAGACACTTTCCAGAACTTCCATCATTTTCACATCCTTTTTCTGAACTGTTTCTGTATGATCCAGTTCTTATTTGGAAGTCTCAAAAAATGGACCTAGGAATTCAGCCAGGTTTTACCACTCCTGACCAGAGCACAAGGATTACTTCTGCAGGACAGAGTGCCTTCCTGTTTACAAATCCCATCACGAAGTTTGTCTCTCCCACAAGAACATGATTTATGTTCAGTTTGTAATCCACACTAACCTCAAAATTAATTCTGAAAAACTAATCCTAAACAACTTCTCTGTCCTGTATTTGGTCCCCTGCTATACCTGCTTTCTTGTAGCATTTGATTTTTCATTCATTTTTTCCAGGACATATCTCCAATTTGTCAAAATAATTCTGAACACTAATCCTGCCTTTCGGCACTCTTGCAGACCCTCCAGCTTCATATCACCAGAAAATGTTACAAGCATACATTTCCCATAAGATTCTTAAGATACTACATTGAACTAGACCAAAAAGATAGCCAAGATCCCTGCAAAATCCTAATCACTGTAACTTTGCATTTTGACAGGAAATCCTTCTCTCGATGACTTGCATGTGGTCATCCAGCCAGCTTTTGTATTGCTGTATAGATTCTGCAACCAAACTATGTTTCCATGGCATTCTTATGAAATGTCCTATGGGATAAGGTCAAACTCCCTATCAACTATTTATCATTATCCCTAAGACTAAGTAGCAAGTAAGCTCCCAGGGTCACCCTAGAAATTATACATCTAAGCTAAAAACACAGCCTTTGTAGAGTATCCATAATTTCGTGCAAGTCTGAAAATACAGGACTACAGAATTTATCTTTGCTATTGACTTCACCATTCATCCTCTCAAAGATTTTATACAGATGCACATAATGGCCTCAAAAGAATCTTGCTGAGATAACTAGGAGATATTCTATGAAAATCCAGAGAACATGCTCCTAAAGCCATATAGTGTAGTTTAAGAAGTCTGTATTGTATTTGCTACTCATATTCCAGAGGGTTAGCATGTTCTGCTTCACAAATACTTTCTGGAATATGGTGAGTATAGCATCCACATGGTACTTGTAGACCAGTGCCTGACCTATTCCAGGCTCCATCAGCACTAGGGAAGCGTCTTACTGACAGTAACAAATAGCAATGGTGAATTCAGGCTTTGCTTTAGCTTTGCCTAGAGTCTAAGAAACAGACTCACTTTCCATTTGTCTTTATTGTAAGTGACTCTAACAGGTAATGACAACTGGCAAATGGCAAATAGCAATAAAGTCAAAATAGTGTTCTGACATGGGAATCATATCATCACCTGACACTGACAAAATTGTTCTTTACTCTAAAGACACCTGATTTTCAGAGTTACGAAGCATTTACCTCAGTGTGCAATGGACAATGTAAGAAAGACCTCTTAATCCTTCTGCACCTTCCACAAAAAAAAAAAATCCCTATCACTCTGCCTTCCCAAAAGAGAAGAGAGAATTTCCTTAAAATGTTGTCCAGACATGCAAAAAGAAGGTAACGAATGGTGGTCTGTCAAATGTGGCTGAATTTTTTCTGGAAATACAAGATGCCAGTGGGAAGGATGTGGGCTTACCAAAATTCATGCTAAGTTAGGGGGGCCTACATTTCATAGCTCCCCACCAAACATGAACATATCATTAATCAAGGTGAGAGAAAGACATTGCCTCTGTAACTGGAGGGTAAGAGAAATACTCTGTCTTATAGTTCGGTCTTCATAGGTTTCAGCAAAGCCATGGCACAAGGTTATGGAAAAAAATATAAAATGTAAATATATTATGAGTATCTGGACTTTTATGTTTTATCCAAAGTGTAGATTAGTTTTCACTCCTGTGTGTTTCTACATTTTGATCAGATATTTTAGTGTCAGGATTAGCAAGTATATAGTATCAGAGTTTTAAACAAGCTCTTTTAAAGAAAAATAACCTGAAATCAGGTAGTATTTGGGGAAAAAAAAAAAAGCTGTTGGCTGGAACTCTGTTTCCTCACTAACATTAAAAACAGTCAATATAACTCTGTGATGATACAGAAATTTAACTTTTGTACATTTTTATTATATCCAGAATACCAAAGATAACTGGATTTATTCACACAATGGCTGTCACTGAATTCAGTTTTCTGGTACAATTTCCTTCCCATATAAACCCATAAAAATATGATGGGTGAAACATTAGGACTGCTTAAAGCAGTAGCTGATGTATATCTATACAGAAAGAACAGATAGATTGCAAAATGTTTACGTCTTTTACATTTTTTACTGTATTAATAAGGAAACACTGTGATTACGAATCAAAAAAGACTCAGGAGTGCTGCTTGTAAAGTGCACCTTTATAAAGATTTATATCTGTATCTGGGGAGTAATATAGAGCATTGATATTTTAAGGAGCTCAGTTCAAAATCTCTTTATTCAATGAAAGCCCATGAGAGTGAAATATATTTTTCCTGGGGCAGCAGTGTGAGCATCACTGTTTGTTTATGACAGGAGCTGTAGAAAAAAATACTTTTCCCAAAATTATATATATGTCCAAAATATTTCAGAATTAATTATGAGAGAATTTTTCTGTATCTAACTGAAATCTTTTACAATGTGGTATCAGGCAGTCGAAAAAAATCAGTTCCTTATACATGTATTTGGTTAACTCTGAACAAGAAGATATCTGTATTTAGAATATATTTCATGAGCCAGAAGGTACACCTCAAAATACTTGGAGAAGGTGACTGCTTTACATATATTTAAAAACACGGACCACCAAGAGAAGCCTACAAACCCAGCCTCCCACCAGGACTCACCAGGAGACTATAGGGAATTCACCTTTCTGAAGACATCTTGTTTTGCTGGTTCCATTTGTACATACTTTTGGCTACGTTTTACTAACCTTTTGCAGGACCTGAACTTGCTCTTCTTGAATCAAGAGCCAGTTCCTAATGTTTCCTCACCATAGCACAGAGATGTGTCTGTTAGAATAATGGTCAGAACCAGGAGCTAGAACACGGTAGAGTAACTTACAGCAATCCTTTCTAGTAGTTCATTAACAGATGCCTTCCAACAGGTTGTGCATAATCTAATATATTTTTTTTTTTCATATAATGAGCTGTAAATTCATGTGCATGCTTCTCACAACACAATGTACTGTGGTAGTGATGTGTTTATAAAATGTTTATGTTAAATACTATTGTACTTAGTCTGTTACTATAACAAAAGTGATAGCAGTTTGGCTTTGTTTTTTGTGCCGGGCTTGATTGCAACACATCCGTTTCTTAAAGAATTAAACAAATCATATTTAGAAAACATTTTTCTAAATCCTTTTTCATTCTTTCAACAGTGTTCTTCCCTTCTCCCGGACAGCAATATGGCTGCTCTCTCCCTGCTTCAAAGATCTTCAATGAAGGCCAAATCAATTCCACCACTCTCTTTGCTTTAGGTCACATTTTGATGTGCAGTCTGGGGAACACCATAGCACACCTTTTCAAGACTGTTTTGGCATGAATAGATACCTGTCATACTTTGGAAGAGCACTATTTAGCCAATATATAGAGTTCACCAAGAGAAAAATTAAAATGTGGTAATAATTTTATTTCTTTCTTCCTTTAATTGTTAAAATTTAATCTCTTAGCCAGATTGCGGTCCTTAGGGTATGACATATTTATCAAACCTATGTGTATGTAAGTGGATTTTTTTTAATGTACTGTGAAAAGTAGCAATGCATTGAGATCAGAATCTAAGCAAGTATAAAAATAAGAGGCGTAGGAACTGACGGCAGAAATCCAAAGTTTATCATATAATTCCCAGATCCATGTAGCTGGTCCCTAGGAACATAAAAAACGCAACAGTACAAAGGAAAACATTTTCAGATGTACTTCTTTTTTTTTCTAAAGATCCTGCTGCAGAGGTTATATCTGGCAGTGGGGAGCTTTTTCTCTTATCTTCAGTTCCCACAAGAACCAAGCTTGAACATCAGAGCTCCCTAAGCCTAATAAATGAGAGTATTCTTGTCTGCTTTATCTTTTTTTTTCCCCCAGTCATATGATGAGGAAATAAATATATGATCTTATTTTCAAAAGAAGCTATTGTATTAAACAGAGGGTGTGAGCCCATCTCATCCCCCAGGCTCTCACCTAGACCTGGGTAGCAATGTGTAGTCACAGGAATGCACAAAGGGTGGCAATTGCTCTCCTTGGAACAATTGTTCCTGGTCCTTGCTCTGGAGCTGGAAGGCCTCTCCGCAACCCACTCTTAATGCCTCCACACAGGGATGGGGACAAGCTGCCTTGCATTAACAAAATCAATCTTGTGCTGATTAGTCCAACAGAATGGGGTGCATATCACAATCAATTTCCATAAATATTCGCTTATGCCTCTTTTGTCTTCATTTTCCGCAAACATTCAAGTACTTGACTCCTATTCACATGAACGCTCCCAGAAAGAGAATTTTAAGCTTATATGCTTGAGTACTTGCATATAGTAAATTTTAAAATGAGTGAGTATGCAGGTTGTAAGATGGGAAATAGAATGCCTTTGCCAGTGCCTGGCAGAGAGGCATTTAAATAAACCAGGCAAGTACCTGCTTATGTCCTTCTCATCTACAGTTATGTGTGTACATGCAGTTTTATTTGGAACAGTGGACTCGCAATTTGGTCTTCCACCGTAGTTCAGTGGATGTGGCATGGAGCAAGAAACGTACAGCGCTGAGAGTCTCTCCCCTTAGAATAGGAACGGTGCTGTTCAGTTATCTGTGCCATATGCTTTGATATTTTTAGACAAAAATATCATACAAGAGTTATATAATAGTATTACTGAATATTGCTTATCATGTTTTTCAGGAGAAAAGATCATGGCACTGGGGAAAAAAAAAAGCTCCATATTCTTGTGCAAATTGGCATGAACCAGGAAGAAAATCAGATAGTCAAAAAAGCAAAATTTTTTCTGTGCTCGCAGTATTTTCTGGATGCCAGAGGCCCCAAGTGCTCAACCTGGAACACTGAAAGTAAAAGTTTGAATCCATTCAATCAGCCTCAGTTTTTCTACCTCCTTTAGTGGGGACAGCATTTCATTTCTGGCTTATATACATTTCATCTTGATTTCGTAAAGTTTAGAAAAGTTAGACAGATGAGATTTGGACACAGGAAATGGGATTCCAGATGGAAGAAGAGAGGTTTATCAAATGAAAAAGACAAAAGCCAACAGAAAAACTGAGAAATAAAGCATCCAAAAGATCCAATAGCTCCAACACAGATACAGGGGGCCAAATTTGTCCTCAATGTAACTCTACTCTTTCAGACCGGATGGATTGAGCCTGCTATTTGGTTGCTGAACAATCTCTACTAGCAGGAGAACCACTAGAAATGGAGCATAAACAATTTGCTGAGAACTGGCTGTATTTGCTCTGAGCTGTAACTGTTCTGTTCCACAGACTCCACTGTTCTGAGCTGCCTGCTCCACAGACTCCACATAAAGGAAACCCACATCAGTGTGTGGCAGTTTATTTTACACTGAACCAGCCAACATATTTTCTCTCCGAACTGCATACGAGCCCGTTGCAAGGAGGAAGGACACCTGGGGGTTCTGACCTTAAAATTAGATCTGCTTCACTTGCAAAATCCCACTCTCATAGTGAGAT
Organism: Chlamydotis macqueenii; assembly: GCF_036417535.1. Taxonomy (NCBI): domain Eukaryota; kingdom Metazoa; phylum Chordata; class Aves; order Otidiformes; family Otididae; genus Chlamydotis; species Chlamydotis macqueenii. The sequence continues at coordinate 38,282,303 of NC_141557.1, read as the reverse complement.
CTTTCTTATTTACCATCCAAATGTTGCTGAGGCCTTTGCAGACTGCTCAGGCCTCAACAGACTGTGAGCAAAATTTGACCCAGTGTGAATTTGCAGTAACTCACACTGCAGCGCTTGATTCCCCTGCCTCCTTCAAAATGTCTCCGAGGACTCAGACACAGCCACCATGCAGATCAATAACTTTATAGTACAAACAGACGGAAACTTTCCCTTTTGGGAACAGGATAAGGCAAAGTCAATTAATTCACAACAGAGAGATGAGTAATTGAGCCAGGAGTATTTTTAATAGGATATACCAGTCCAGCATTTGCATTTTCAAACTACTATGCATCTCCTGCTCCAGAATCTATTGAAGTCAATTTAAAGACTCCCTCAGAGGTTAGGAGCAGTCATTCCTACTTTTTAGATCTTGCTGAATGCTGTTTCAAATCTCCAATACAAAATTTAAATGTAGGACTCCCTCCACTACCTTTTTTCTATTTTAATATTACATGCAGACTTGCAGTGGCATAGCCCAAACTTCCCAGGCATACATACTCTGCTCTTGGATTATACTTAAAAAAGTCATACCAGGGATACCAGAGTTTGACTCTTCAGTGACCAACTAGCAAAAGCTGAGAATTAAATAAGCAAATTGGCAGCTATCACCATCGGAAGTCAGCATTTCACATCACAGTTTCTAAGGTGCCACAGGATTTCTCTCTACTGAGAAAACGAAACACTGTCTCAGGCATGGTGGTACAAGGCACAGAGATGCTTTTTGAGGCCTTGCTCTGTGTTGCAGGACATCTGGATTCTGCGAGACACCTGCTTGTCCTAAAGAAGCAGACATTTCGCTTTGAGTGGCCCCAGCGTCCATGGTGAACCCAGCAGTAGCATTTCATACACTCTGAGGTTGGGATGCTTTGGGAAGGAGGGGGACTTTCTGTCAATGTATACAATTAATAGCAGCACTCATTTTCCGAATGCTGCGGGAGGATGCATGTTTAAGTTACGACTGGTTTTGGAGAACTGCAGAGAATACTTCATTTTTTAAAGAGGAGCTGTGCAGACTGCAAGAGAGCAGTGCTGTGGAGGAAAGCACAACACATTCCCTGGTCTTTGACCAGTGAGAAGTCCTGCCCAGCTCCCACCTTCAGCTTTTATTTGTTTGCAGCTTTTGCCTTGCTCACCAACATTTTCAGCAGCTGTCTGTGATTCCAGCTACAGTCTGATGCTAAATACAGTAAGTATCTGGGAATAGTAAACATTTACCAGTAAGACAGGAAAAACAAAAAGATTCAGCAAAGAACCCTTAATGAGAACCATGGGACATGTTACAACTCTGCTGAGGATGAATGTGCTTTGCAAAGGCATTTGCATATTGTCACTCCTCCCAGTGTGGCTATTTCCTTAACCTCTTTTTAGATTGCAAACACGATAGGGCTGTGCAAAATTTTGTCGAGGCTCATCCCAAACTGAGGATAAAATGATCAATGACTAAAACATGACTCAGGCAAAGGAGACTTAGGGCCTAATTTTCTTCTAACTTTTAGTAAATTTATGCCTGTGTAACAATTCTACTGGCTACTGTGGTGATGTTTGCTGCACTATGTAAGTGAAAACAGAAGCAGGCTCCAACAGCTTCAAATTCATCTCATGTAAGAAATCAAAGTCAAGGAGCTTGCGCTTGTTCTGTCAATACCTGAATTTGATTCTTAGGTTTGCTAATAAGCTATATAAACCTGTATAGACTAGATGCCTTTATGAACTTTATGCAAAGCACTTTGAAGTCACTAGACATTCTTCAATTACCTTTTGTGGTATTAGTGGAATGAAGGGGGCCAGAACTGGCAGCGATAAAGATGCAACCCATTATACTCAATATGCCTAATAATCACAAAAAAACCACACCTCACTCCCTCCTGTTTGTGACCCATAAACCACACAAGTATAAAAGGAGGGCTATGCCCTTTACAGGAACAGAGGAAAATGTGAAGGTAGTAGATACAAACGGTGACATTGCATACTCTGCTAATGGAATTGAGATAATGTACTTGGGAAAAGATACTAGGGTCCCATGAATGCAAGATGATTTCTGTTTGGGGACACCGTACGAAAATCTTTTGAAGTGGTACCATGCCATGGGTAAGTGGAAAGGTATCACTCCACATTAAGGAGTCACTGATCAAAGACTTAAAAAACAGCCTTTGGCAAAGGAAGCCCAATCTGTTTAGTTTCTCCAAAGAGCCAATGAGAAGAGGAAGACTTTAGAGACTGAGTCAGGGCAGGGAGGTTTAAACCTTGTAGGGCTCTGAAATGTTCATAGGAGGCACTGGCAACAGGAAGAGCCTGGGAAGGTTTGCCTCTCTGAAGTTCGTGTTTGTAAAAAGGCCACATTGCCTAACCTTTAAGGGTTAACTAGAAAGAGGTTACAGATAGGCTGCTTTACATACATCTATCAGCAGTACAATGTGTACTGGGTACCTTCCTGGCTCCAGGGAAGTTCAAGGGAAAACTTCTACCAGTTTCAGAAAGTCACTTACTTCCTGCTATATATTCCAACATGTACTGCTAAATATACCTTAAAATGTACGAACGCTGCTCCTACACCACATCCTCTGACAAGTAGCTGAGAAAAGCTACTTGTTCCTTTGTTATTAGAGACTCTGGAAGCACAATTCAACTTCATGAGTTTTCTGACAATTGTTTGAGATTCTTAGCTTCCTGGCTCTGTGACTGGTGATATTCTTCCATATTTGTTAAAAACTCCTTTTATTGTTGAATGAAATGCCACAAGTTGCCTCTGCTAAAAATTACCTTCATATCCATCAGAAGCAGGGTTATTTTTCTGCACATTTTTGAGTAGTCTCAGAAATCAATTGGTAATTAGGGAAATACATCTGTTAATACACCTATAATGAAATTACTGTAATGTACTGAACAAAAATTAAAGTAATCCTTGTAATTTTCTGCACACATCTACTTTCCCAGTCTTGTTTTTATTGGAAAGTCCTTTCATCGATAATCCTAATTGTATGTTTTAGGCTCCTCCTGCTCCCAGATATGTAGTTTGGTTGAAAAGTGACTGCTATATTTTGTGTTAAAGCTTCCTGCAGTCTGGCTTTTGGTATGTCTCCTTGAGTAGGTAAACATGACAGAACAAAAGTGCCTGGAAATGCAAACAGTCCCTGAATTATTATGCCTATTACTTTTTATTAGTAGTAAAAACAAAAGAAGCAAGGAACAGTTCTATTTATGCAGAGCAGTTAGAACATAAATAATAATAAAATGTTAAAACTATAAAACTACTTATGCTATATTAATTTAATTCTAATAAAAAGTAGGTTTAGGTCTTGCCTCCATGACAGCAAACGTGGTGCAGCTTTGCTTTCATCCAATATTTATACTCAAAAACATTTTGGTTTAGGAAATAAACTAGTGATAAAAAATTACAGTCTCAGAATATTGGGCTTTGACTAGTCCCCTGCTGCCCTTTATATTATGTTTCAGTAAAATACAGTACATCTTGCTGTTTTATTTCATTGTTTGTGGCCCATGCAAAATCCTATTGTCCAGCTGCCCAACGTAAATGAACAACAAATCAGAACAACCAGAAAAGCACCGTGACTGATTAAACTAGGTCAGAATTTTTGCCTGCACTGTTAGAAATATGACTTTATTCAGATTTTCGGTACATGTTTACATCACCTTGAATGGCACTGAGCAAGGCTGTTTCATTTTTAAGTGCTACAGACAAGCAACTCGTGCCAGCTCTCCTTAGCACATATTATCAAGTTGTTTGGTTCTGTTGATTTTTTTTTTAATGATTCCAAATTAGCAGGGTGATCCTGCATGGGATTAAGCATCTAAGTGAGCAAGGAGAACTACAGTTCAGAACAGACATTGAAGCTAGATGAACTCACCTGGTCAATACCAACTCTCACCTCCAAGTACCCTCACTGCAGCTCAGGGGCACCCTGAAACAAAGAGGTCCCTCCCAGCAGATGCCAACCACTGCATGGAAGTCTAATCCTCCTCCACATTGCAGAGTTTTGCTGTCTGGCTCAACTCAACTCTTTCTTGCCTGTCTCAACACCCATGAGGTGGAAAAGGCCAGAGACCGGACAAGAAAACCATGAGGGTATACAGAGATGACCATACAGACAGCTGCTTTCCTCCTGCAGTCCCTCAGGGTGCAGCGGCCCAGGGTCTGAAAGACTGGGAACCTTTGGGCTAGACTGATATGGTCGTTTTATCTCAGCGGGGGAACAACTAGCTGCCTCACCAGGTGAAGTGGGGTAGGGAGCCACAGCAAGTGGACTTACAGGTTTCCTCTTTACAGAACATTACTGGAAAGAGCTACAATTTAGACCCACATCTTAATCATGTTGTCAAGTCAAACATCAAAGAAATTGACTTCATAATCTGAAGAGCTAATGAAACCAGATTTTATACATGTCTGTGTCTTCTTTTTCTCAAAACTTCTCCCAGCACCAGAATAACTTTAGATTCTCTTATGTTCCCTGTGACACGTTCTATCAGGGAAGAGACAGCATTTTCTCTGGTTCTGACTATATAACCATCTGCTGACAAATGGAATAATGCCTGAGTTTTACCCTTTTCGACTTTCAGGTCAGTGCAATCATTCAGCTGAGGTCTCTTTCTAGTATCCAGACAATTTCCATGAAACTTTTGAAATGCAATAATATTTCAGATCTACCCTTCTATCAAATTTGTTTGAAACTGGCAGCAAGCTCATAGGTCATTAGGAGGCTACTGATACACAGACAGAGCAATTCCATTATTCCATTAGCTGGAACCCTGTAATCAAACCCTCTGCACAATCATAAGACTTGTTTACAGATCATAAGACTTCAGAAAATAATAGACTGTGGGTTCTTTCCAGTTGCAACATGGGATGCAAATAAAGACAAACATTACACTGGAAAAAAAAAATAAAAGGAGCAGCAAAAATGGCAGAATATTTCAGGTCTTATGGCACTAGCTTTAGAAAATACATGAACCACATATCAAAAAAAGGCTTTAAAAATGCAAGAAAGATGGTTTGGCTTAAGCAGTAAAGCACAGGAGAAATTTGGAAGTGAAAAAAAATATCTTTATCCTTCAAACAGAAGAAATTAAGGAAAACAAAATAGGATCAACTCTGTCAAGTTTCACAAAGTCACAGTTCTAAAGGAAGTTTCTACAACTATAGGTAACTCATTCCTCCTATCAGGCAATGAAAAATGAGAACTCAGATGGATTTTCAAGAAGTTTCCCAGGAGAATCTTCAGAGAACTACAGCTTCTTAAGTCTGATGTCATTAGGGTCAAAATTGGTACAATCAATAATAAGGAACATGGGCAGTAGAGTTGCAAATAAATATGATACACTGCAACAGCTTCTGCAAAGGGAAATCATACCTCACAAATCCATTAAAATGTTGTGGAAGTGTTAACAATAGTAAGAGTGACCCAACTGAGAAAGTTTTTTTGATTGAAAGAAGAAGGTTTGGCAAGATCCTTCATCGAAAGCTTTTAAAGACATTACATCAATTTGGAAAAAGACTTAAAGTCCTCCGATGACTTAATAAGTGGTTAAAAGACAGGAGCAAAGAGTTAAAATCAAGTAGAGTTTTCCTGTTAGAGGAAGGTTACCAGCTCTGCAGGGAACTTTGCACAGACTTGTGTGCTTCAGCATTTTATAAATAATGTGGAACAGGAAGCGAATGGTGAGGCTCAGAAAGTTTGCTGATGGCACAAAGTTTTTCAGGATCCTAAGAACTAAAACTGACTGAAGAGTTACAGAAGAATCGGACAATACTGCGGGACTGTACAGTGCAGTAGCAGTGAAATTAAGCACTGATCCACACAAAGTTGTGAACAAGCAGAAAAAAATGACTAGATAGAAGCATAGGCTCTTCACTAGCATTAATAATAGGAAAGATTTCTTCGAGCCATTTTGAATAATACTTTTAAAATGTCTGTTCAACATTCGGTAACAATCAAAAAGCCCAGTAAAATATTATAAACTATTAGGAAATAAATAGGGAAGAAAATGGGAACATTATTCTGCCACTGCCTGGTTTGCCTATAATTTCAAATACTGCATATATTGAATATTTTAATCAGCCACCTCAAAAAGGTTCAGAAAAGGCATTGTGGATAGTGACAAAGCCAATCAGGGGTATGGAGTGAGTGCCATATGAGGAGCGATTAGACAGAGAAGGAGTTTTCAGCTTGGAAAAAGAAATGACTGAGAGGAAGAGCAATAGAAAATCATGAGCAGTGTAGGAAAGGTGAATAGGGAAAGGCCATTCACTATTTCTCATAACATCTAAACTAGCAGGCAATGAATGACTCTATCAAGCATATGCTACAAAATAGAAAAGAGGATGTACTTTCCCATATTTAATTACACTGTAGAATGTAATGAGGAAAACATAAATTAGTTCAAAAAAACAACTGGACAATTAATTGAAGAAAAGTCCATCATGGAGATGCAATCTTCTTCTCAAAAAGTCCTGAAACCCGATACTGAGTTTCCATTTTCTACTTCCCTTCCTTACACGTCCACTCCTGGCTATAATCAGAGCCAGGACACAGATCTATATGTTTTCACCTTTATGTTAAACACAAGGAAGTAGCCACTCACCATAGAAACCAACTCTAGGACCTCTGAGTCTCTCAAGACGTCCTCTCATTTTCTGATTTCCAGCAGACCACTCCACAGCATCATCTTTTCCTCTCCCATTATTTAGCACCTACAGAAGCAGCAGCATTTTTCCCCTGGATGGAGAGCACGGTGCACACCGGCTAGTGTGATCTCTAATCACCTTTAGCTGTTGCTCACAAAAAAAATTCAAAAGTTGTTTAAGGGAAGAGATAGCTAGATCAAGGATCATGTTAGCAAATAAATATCAGCAGTCTTACCAAACCAGTTCAAATAGATGGTGGATCTTCGGAAAGCAAATTAACTTAAACTTCTGCATATCTTTAAAGAGTAGAGCATCAGCCACTTAATTTAGAAGTCTGTCTCTGATCCTGAGCAGAAACGTCCTCCTCGTTTGCAAGAATCCAGCCCAAAGCAACTTTTTCAACACAGAGCTTTTCCCTCCATTCATTTCAGTTCACTACCTGGTGAACTGTATGAGGTTTTTGGTTTGCTTCCATGTAACTTGGTGCAACTGTATTGTGCCAGCTTTCTAGTGGCAGGAGTTGGTGTACTTGCTCACATTACCAAAAATGAGCAAGGTGCTTCCTGAGAAACACAAGTGTACAGCCTGCTCACCTGGCATGTGCTACCTACTCTTTAGGCAGCAGAGAGAGGACCAGGCTCCTTGCCTTTCTTGCACTGTTTGCTCAGCACCTGAGTCCTAGTTAGGCCAGTGTATAACATGAGCATCTTTCAACAGTTTCATCTGTCTCAAACCTCTTAAAAAATACAGATCTTTCTTTCCCTGCTTGATGTGACAATAACAACAATGAATGAACAACATCATGCAGAACTTGACATTTCTGAAGTCTGTTCTTTAAGGATATAAGCATGTAAGAAAAGACGCACCAGATTGCGCTGGTGGCCCTATGCGGTTCTGCAGACCCATAGATAACTGCAGGTAACTGCATCAGCAGCTTTGCTGACGGACAGCTCTAAGGCTGTTAGCTATCAATTCATCCCTACTGTGTCTTCCTCAAGGATGAAAACTTAAAAAGCATGCAAGATCTGCAACCCTGAGATTTCTTTTTTTTTTGACACCATTGCTAGTTCTGCTTCTTTTCTTGTGTTGCAGCTACACACAGCATCATTTTCACGACATGGTGGAAATTCCCAAGTTCCAAGTAATCCTGTTTTGCTTTATCTGTCCCTTTTTATTTCTGCAAGTCCTTGGGGATTCTCATGTTACTTTCTAACATTGTAGGTATCCTGGTTTTCAGTTTTCCGCTGAACAATACGGTAGCAGTTGATAACCCATGACGATTTCTTAGTGCTGCTCTGTAATTTAAGAGTGCTAAATAGAGATGAGATTGACTACAGACTTCATGAATTGAAACTCTTTAGTATTTTAGTCATGGTTTTCTACCAATCTGCTGGATAATAGGATCAGTAGTGATGCATCTACAACCTTATTTCAAAGCTTGAGCAGTGTAAACTCCTGTCAACTATCCTATATCCAGCATCAGATATTTCTGAACTGTGTTTGAAGTGTATAGATTTGATATGTAGCCACTTTTTTCTCTCTCACAGAATATCCCAGAGAAATAATAAGAATACAAATAACAATTGAAGATAACTACAAGGATTTTTCCAGCCAATATAAACAAATTAATGCCAATTTTCCCTGTGCCACCAGTATTTTTTTTTCCTTTTGACTTGGACTATATTTTTGGCTTGGGAAAAAGCTTTTATAGCTTTCTCAGTTTACAATAAGTCCCCCATACAAGGTCATATTAACGGTCTATCTTTCCCTATACCCTGTCTCCAATAGCGGATGCTAAAAGAAAGAGGATAAGAGCTGCCATGAGCTGGCTATACCTTGCTGGCTTCCATCAGAAGCTGATTTAAGGGCTCCTTGAACCAGAGGTTGCAACTGATGACTGTTTGGTGGTAGCACAATCCCTTTTTTAACCCCTTTACACTTTTGGCTTCCATGTCATACTGTAGCAAGGACACAAGCCTAGGGTAAAATGCTCTAGTCATCCTCTGAGATTTTTTCCAATCTCTATAGATTGGACATTCGTCTATTCTTTCTAATACAAAAGTGCCTTGTCCCAGATTGCAACCACAATCTGGTTTCTTATCAGAGACACTGAGTGCCTTGAGCATTAAAATGGAATCTTCAGATCTAGTGAAGTCCAAAACTCTTCACTATTTCCACATTCTTTTTGATATTCTCTGTTAACAAATGCTTTTCCATTAGATTTTTAATGGCAGTGCAGAAATCCTTATATTTCTGCAGTACCATTTCCTAGCTTAGCCTCCTCTGCCTGAGCTAGCAATGTGCTGACAACATCAACTACTGCAGCATGAGCGACTGCTGGAATAAGGCTGTCTCCCGACTTCCTTCTTTCCTGCTGGTCCCAACTGCTCACAGCTACAGATTGAAGAACTGTTTAAAGCTTCCCTAGTTATCCTCCACTTTTGAAAAGGGTTTAAAATTTAATGGGGTTTTAATTGTTCCATTCTTCCATTCTGGCTGTTTCCTCAAATTGCTTAACTCTAGGTATGAGAGTACTTCCAGACTGACAAAAACCTGCTGCATTCTGCTTCTGAGTTTTAAGTGATCAGCAATATATAACATAAGCTGCTTTTATGACAAAAAGATCTGTTCCACCTGGCTTGTGACAAACTCTTCTCAAAGTACAGTACCATCCCCTCTGGAAACAGTTTCCTTGACCACATCATCTCCCACAAGCTCCTAAATACAGAAGATGTTATAGGTCCATTTTCTTTGCGTGGGGAGCATGACTAGGAAAAGGTCTTACATTCTTCCTTCCCCTGTCTCCCCTACACTAACATTGAGTGCAAAATAGAAAATACACATGGGTGCCAATCTTGAGCTGCCAGAATATAGGGCATATCTCTAGATTTACTGACAACCTTACCACAGCCAACACACACATTCCCACAAGTGCACACATAGATGACTATCTACGTTTTTGCCAAATCCAGGTTACTGTGAGGAGCTGGATTAAGAAGTTACTTTAAAGTGCACGGGTCTCTATAAGTGTCTGCACTCATAATAAGAAACATAAATCACTTCTCATAGATCAAATACAACAATGGACACTGTTGAAGAACTGGGAATGCCTGCAAGACATAAAATACCCATTAGAAATCTGAATATGATTTTGCAGGCTTTATTGACAGCTGTTGTAAAATAAGTTAATGCAAAATAGGCTCCAGACCTCCAAAACTGAAATTAAAAAAATAGTTTTTAACAACTGTTCCACCTGAGATAATCCGTGGGGAACAACATGCCCATTTTTCACTGGTGGTCTTTAGTATATAGTAAGCACTGACGTGACCCCTTGTTCATTTGAAAACCAAACATAAATGCTCAGGTCACTTACTATGAATATGTTGCCGGGAGGTACAACATCTGGTTGGTAAAAGCAAGTATCCTTCTCACAGACATTTTGGACACTGCTGTTTTTTATCTCAAGCCAGTGGATCTTTAGAAGACATCAGCTTTTGTCAACATTACTTGAACTCAGATTCTTATATAAACACTGCTGTGTGTCTAAAGAATGAAATTCTAGAAACTACAGCAAATACAAATCAGAGTTCAGATTTTAGGAGCAGATGCATTACCAGGAATCAAAAGCCTGACTCCTAGGAAAGAACTTCGGGTCCCCTTATCCAGATAGTTCTCTTGCCCACTGATGGAGGCAAGCAGCATGAGATTCACAGGGGACACAGCCTCAGTAGTCTGAAACATAAACCTTCACTGTAATTCATTACTTATTTTTAAAGTTATCCTAATGGATGCTAATTCTGTGGCCTTTCCTTCTGTGTGAGGGTGATTGTAGTCTTGGATCAAAGATAAAGCCTTTGCAAAAATACAATGGTAAGGCTCTTACATTGCTGTAATTCACTCTGGTACCATGAGTAGATTTAAGGCAAATGGAGCTCTATAAACAAAATAAAAAGATGGCATTTCAGCAGAAATATGTAAAAAAGATACTGGGTAGAAATACTTCAGAGAAGCAGCCTGCTTAGTTGTAAAATGAGTTTAAATTAGGCTTTAAAAAGGATTGCTAAATCTTGACACATATATGAGCAGCTTATTATCATGCAATTGTGCAGTAGTTGCTTGATCTTGTTACTGATGTGCCACATATGAATAAGTGATTAATTACCACAAAGGCTAAAACAGAGCATAGTGAGAGTACTGTAGCTCACCCTGAAAGAGGGGCTTAAACACGTTTATTGCCCTTTAAGTGCATTTCATTAAGGCCAATTAAGGACTTTCATGTCTTATTAGAAAAATGAAGTAGATTTATGAGGTTTTCGTAGGCTGTAAATGCTGGGGCTAGCAGACACAAAACTGTGCAGAAATATAGTAGGTAGAAGCTAAGAAAATAATGTAAAGATACACACAGGAATAATTTCACTAAGGAACTAGATCACATGAAGGTGATCTCTGTATAGAAGGGGGAAAAAAAACCTAAACCCAGTGGTTAAAATTAATAACATTTCCTCTCAGATTTGCTCACTATAATTTTACAGACAATTTTGCTATCTGTCTCTCTTTGGGGTCTCATTTTCCCCTGCACCATATAAAATTCAGGATGACATGAAGCACTGCCATTCAGGTTGGGCAGAATTTGCTCCCAGTGGGCACACCTTATTCGCAACCTGTGAATAAATGTGCAAAGAAGAAGGGAGCAGATTTGTTGACCACCACATAGCACAACTCCCAGCAGGTCTCCATACCTTAATAATCCTTAATGTTGCTGATAGAGATTCAGTCAGGGCTCCTTTATGGGTGTAACGTTAGGCACTAACTCAGAAAAACATAAACATATGCTCTAGTTAAAGTAGATTGGAGAATATGCTTAAGTTTTTTTGCTGAATAAGGCTGAGTATAAGCACACACTTAAAGTTAAGTGTGTGCTTCAGCATTTTGTTGTATAAAGGACTACAAAAGTGAAAGCCCTGACCTATTAGTCTATACTGCTTACTTAGAGACACATGATTCTGCATTTCCTACATCAAGCCAGAGGTTTCCAGCTGCTTGAGATTTCTCCTATATTCCTCTAAATAATAATTAAATAAATTAATTAAAACAAATCCAGAAAACTAATTATTAGAAATAAAACATTTCTATCTGAATAATCCATGTGTATTCAAACTCATAGGGCTCAATAAATAGAATCATAGAATAGTTTGGGTTGGAAGGGACCTTCAAAGGTCATCTAGTCCAACCCCTCTGCAAGGAGGAGGGACATCTCCAACTTGATCAGGTTGCTCAGAGCCCTGCCCCATCCAACCTGGCCTGTAATGTTTCCAGGGATGGGGCATCCACCACCTCTCTGGGCAACATGTTCCAGTGTTCCACCACCCTCATTGTAAAAAAAAATTCCCTAATATCCAATCTAAATCTACCTCCTTCTATTTTAAAACCATTACCCCTTGTCCTGTGACAACAGGCCCTACTGAAGTGTTTAAATGAAACATGAAAGCTGACCTTCTTCTCTTAAATCAAGCCATTCTCCAAGTAGCAAGAAGGAAAAGAAAGGAATGAAGTAAAAAACCTCAGCAGCATGCTCTGAGGACAAAGGCAAACTTTACTTTTACTCTGCAGAGTCCTGGAGGTTTGCATCATAGCCTTCATCTTATTTGAGTGTAATTTGGTCTATAGAATTTCCTTGCTTTCTTTATTTTAAAAGAAAACTTTAATGGGAGGTTATAGAGTATGTATCATTATCCTTGGGGACCGTGTCTGTTTCAGCATCATCCAAGTTTCTAGGTCCCACACATACAGTATCTGGGCAGCTTTTTTACATATTATATGTATTTATGAATTTTAAAAAATATGCATTATTTACTCAGTGGACTGGAATAGCACTGTCAAGTGGGGGAATATGTATTTATAAATGTTTTTAAAATGCACATTATTTACCCCACAGACCAAACAGTTGCAGTCTACCATGCATAGTCCTAGCCACCTAATTAAAAATCTTATGAAACTTCTTTGAAAAGCACTTGCTGTACATATGCAGCAACAACTTTTGGAGCTTTATTATCTCAGCTCTTTTTTTTTTTTTTTTCCAAAATACGCAAAGTATTTAGACATTTTATGGTCTAATCACTTGCCAAATTTTGTCTTAAATAGAAGCTGTATAGGAGTTCTACAAGCACAAAAAAGCATCAAAACCAGCAGATCAGCTATATTTGGGGGGAGTGGGTATGGGGTTTTTTTGCTACACTGATATCATTTTAAAACAAACAAACCGGTATTTTTTAATTTGGTGAAAAAGAATTAATTCCCACACTGAGATTTGTTTGTGCCAAACCTTAGCTGCTCCTTTTAATGAGGTTTTAAATAATTTTTTTCTGCCAACTTATTCTTAAAGGGGTTTGTACCAAAAAAAAAATAACTACATACTATTAACACAGTCCAACCACCATTGACTAAATCCTTCAGGGATGAAAGACCAAAATTATGTGCTTTGTAAAATGATGTGATTAAAGAAAACAGGTAAATGTAGCACCAACATGCATCTGCCATTTGTTGACCAAATATAATTTCAAATAATGATAATGTTTGCATATTTTGTTCCCTAGATTGAATTTTCAAAATAAATGCTGACTTGGTGACCAATATATGTTTTCAGTCTCTGAGAAGGGATTTATTGATGTAAAAAGTGATAAGCATCTGCCTCTGGTGATTTATATCAGGGTATTGAAAGGGCTATAAAATGTGTGGTGCATGTCACGGGTAAAATGAAAGTAATCTCTTGATTCTATCCTCAACTACAGTGCAGAGCACTTCACAGACCACCTTGAAACATGCTGTAGCATCACCCTGGTTTTGGGGGCAGGAGGGTACTTCTAGCCAACCAGTCACAACCTTCTTTAACATGAACATCAACTCTCCACAACCAGCACAGCCAATACAACTGCTTATGTTCTCCTATTACGGTCATTTGCCCAGGCTACCATCATGAAATAGCTTAAGGACAGATTTAGGGGCCATCACTAGGTTAGAAACTTTGACTGAAAAACCTTAGCAGTCCAGGCTACACAAGAAGCTTACGACTAGTTCGTTTTCAGGGTTTTATGCAGAGTGAGTTTCAAAGTAGGAAATGCTTCTGCTCACTTACCTGTGCACACCACTGCCAGTTTTTGTTCTTACAGTCAAATGCAGAAGTAGAGTTCAAACTAAATGTACAAAATTAACCTTTTTTTTTTTTCAAAATTTTATGAGTTACTTTATATTTCAACTGAAAGTATAACATACGTTAGAAATTACCAACAGGTTCTTCTGATAAAGCTTATTAAAACAAATCATTAATTTTGGGAGGCTGAAATTTTTCTATTTCCTCATGATAGCAAAAATGTATTCTATAAACAAAGAGAACTGGTTTTAATAATATTAAAATTGATACTAAATAGAAAATAAATTGATAAGGTTCTTGTTTACTGGGAATGAAACATGAGACATGCTGTTATACTTCTGAAGTTTGTAGATTTTAATTCTTAAAAGACTGGGAAACGCATTGTTCAACAGCATTCTGAGTATGCAATTTCTATTTAAATTATCTTCTAACATCTTACTGAAAGCTGGCATTGTAGCTTGGCACAATACCACAGTAAAGTTCTCTGGTCCAAATGGAATTTGATGAATTGTCGAAAAGCCACTTCTCCTTTGCCTCTAGTCAGAAAGAATAACATGGACACTGGCCTTTCTCAGAGTGTTCCAGTTCCAAACAGAAGTGTTTTTGAAAGCAACTTGTAGTGGAAGAACTGGAGATGAACTGAACATGTAGTAGCTCTGGATGTGATGGAACTGACTGGGTAGCTGACACAACGCTCGTGGCAGGCTTTGATAGATGGTGTGACAATCTCTCCCAACGCGGTAAGCACGTGCTACCGGCTGTGCCCTGGGGCATCAGTCACACAGCTGCAGTGTGCTGCATCTCCTACACTTACGCACTTCAAGCTGGATGAAAGATGAGGGGGTACAAGACACTTGAAGTATGAGCTAGTACGAGAGAGAAAAGAGGAAACTCAGGCAGTGCAGTATCGTTTCCATGTCTGTCTGATATTACAGCCATGCTGGTGTTCAGTGGCATGATAAGAAAAGAAACACCTCGCTGGGCCAAGCTAATGGTTCCCCTAGCCCAGTGTTCTCTTCCCAGAAGTCTCAATAAAAGACACTATTACAAAAAGTATATGAGCCCTCATGTTGTCCATTACGCTCAGATTGGCGTAGCATTCACAACTGTTGTGTTAGGCATATCCTTCTTGTACCTGTTATGGATTTGCTTACCAGCAAATGAGCTGCTAAACAATCTATTGCTTTATTTTTTTCACTACAAAACTTTCTTTTAGAAAAATTCTGACACAACACCTATAAACACAACTTCATAAAACTAGAAGGGTTCAAAACAGGCTTCACATCAAGGTCTTTTAGCCAGCTTTTCCCGCCTTTCTCAACACATGCACATGTGCATGCAGGGGCCTGGAGCTATATCAATCCATAGATAAGGTAGAGGGGACGTTAGAGGAAAGGAATGCCCTTTGAAAATCAGGCTTCAGATGAGTTTCTTGTCAGCCTGATCACAATATTGGAAACCTTTCCCTTTCTCCCTCCAGATCTAGGCAGATGCAGCAACAAAGAAATCTGATCCAGAGGCAGATAGGTTCTGGTCAGCTGGCATTCTTTAAGTCCAAGACAAGAAAGTTAGGAGAATATATATTAAAAATTAAGGATTGATGTCAAGAGATATAACAACTGTACACTAACAAACTACAGGAAAAGACAGTTTACCCCTTCAGGCACACACTAACAGAGTTTCTGTTGTCCTGGAAGTTTCCCTGCTTAGATCACCTGCTAAATTTTCTAGATGTCAAAACTAAACACCCTAAAGGAGAAACAACCACCTCGTATCGCTCAGCTGTGACTCTCACAGTGGATTAAAAATCAGCCAGAGCCCAAATAGGATCTTGTGGGCATGTGGGCTAATACAAACCAGAGATGGCACTCTTCAGGCCTTTTCCGGGGATTGGGGAGCTCATCCTCATGAAAGACATACAAGTGTGTTATAACATTTGACTTGAAAATTTTCCTGGCTGAAAGGAGATGGTTGGGTTTATGTGGCTCAAATTAATCGCACTCTAATCTAAAGCAGAAAATGTACTGTGCTGATGAAGGGGAGCACCCCTTTTCAACCATCAGACAGCACTACACAAGCACACACATCTTAGGTGGAGTGCGCATGAGAGAAACACATTCCTCATAATCAAGGGTAATTCGAAAGGCAAACAGTGACCAGAAGAGCATGCTATCCAGCAGAAGACTAATCCTGAACCCAACTCCACAGACGGTTACACAGCCTGCTGCAATGCCAGGGCAGATGCCAGGGAAGAGACCAGCCACAAACCGAACAGACATACAATCCAGAGCTTGGCATCTGGGTTCTTCAGCTGCCAGCCTTGCCTCATGAGTAGCCACAATGGTTGGCTCTTGTGCAGAAAACAACAGAGGAAGAGGCTAAAGAGGTCTATGTGCCACACTGCCAGCATTGGGAACAAGCAGTGCCAAGTGAGTATTGCAGTTTCATGCATGTGCCAATGTGCTTTGGAACTGCTTTTACATTTTCAAAAGTAACAACAGAATTCCTGCATAAAGCAAGACAAGCTCTAACATCAAGGACAGTTTCCCTTCCTTTTTTAGAATTTTTTTTTGTGTGTAAATTTCTTTTTTACTTCATTTTGTTCACCTCGCATATTCACTTTAGACAGCTGTGGCACAGGAACGGCCTTCATGCCTTGCACTCCATACTGATAAAATATTTGAATCTACAGGAATACGTGCACAAATCAGTTAATTTCATAACCACATTACAAAGCCCCAGCTTGTAAGCCTCTGTTTTACAACGTGAGCAATTACTCCAAAAAGTAGCTGCATGAACCCCTGTGTTACTGCATGCTGAGGAGCAGCACGCCACTGTAAGTAAGGGGTTCACCTTCTTCTCTTAAACACCCCATTCTGCCCTGTTTACACCGAATTGACACCTTAATCAGAAGGAAATGGTTTTTATATAAATTGCTACTTGCATGTTTATTTTGTTTCGGGAGTCCTGAGGTTATTAATCTGCCATATGAGCATTTCTAAAAGTGTGTATTTGTACACATGTGTATGTGCTTTCCCACATTTGCAACCCAGCAGAGTTGTTTAATTCAGATGTTGTTATTGCCTGAAAATGCCTGAATAAGTGCATTACTTTGGGAAGCCTTTGTGTCACATCAGGATAGTGCGTTCTATTGTTTGTATGCAAGCAAACAGCCAAAAGGAATTGGGATGAGCAAGAAGCCTGCAAAAGGGCTGGCTGAGCCAATTATCCAGTGAAGGCTGCTTTTAGTTTCTGGAATGTCTTTTAAAACAGGAGCCCCACTCAGTTATGGGGACATCTCTATGTGCTGATTATGGACCGAAAGTGATTATTCTGAGACCTTACAGTAACAGGGAAAGGTATTCTAAATACTGCTATGTTGCTTTGATGCTACTGGGATGGGATCCAATGGTGAACGACTGCATCCAGGAGTTGTGATGAGGGATTTTTTTGGTGTGACTAAAATGTTAGGTAGAATAAAATGCCAGTGAAGGCAAGGTAAAAAATGGTTGAAACCCTTCTGTTTTCAACTCATGCTACCAGGATAAGAATCAGTCTTTCTCCTGGGAGCTCCTAGAAGATACATCTTTGCCTATAAATCACACCTCTAAGGCTACCTACACCACCTCACTTCCTAGATATTCATCAGCCTGCTTAATCACATATTCTCTTTGCCACATTCAAGCTCTTCTCTTCCTTTCCTCTTAGTCCATTCTCTTACCTACTCCTTATTTTAAGACATATACTGAAGCACCCTATCAAATCACAGCAATACATCTAATTTTCTGGGCATGTCCTAGCCATGTTTCATTAATCGTACCTGCAGTTTTACAAGTGCAAATAATTATAATGTAACCATCAAGCAAGTGCATGACATGTTTTTAGTGTTTTTCATTGCTCAAAATTGGTCTCTTTTCCCATTGTGCCAATGCTGTAAACTCCACTAATATCTCTCAGAGAAGAGTTAAGAATACGAAACTCAGCTTTGAATAGAAATAGAATTATTCAAACTTGGATATATCCTGAAAATCCTACCTCTGACTGGCTCTAGGTAAGTCACAATATATTCTGAGCAAAAAGAAGGTGTGAAGAATTTTACAAATTTGACCCATAATGTTTAAAATAATATGCTGTATATGCTGGCTTACTGACAATAGGTACAACATTCTTCATCCATACAAGACATGAGCTGGTTGGCATTTGTTTTCTATCCCTGAACATAGCCATTTTTCATTGCTCACTTTTTATAGCTGTTCTTGTTTTGTTATTTGTTTTCCCTTCTGTGCTTTTTATATAATACAGGAAAAAGCAGATGCCCTCCATCAGCCCTTAGTGGAAGAGTTTAATTTACCACTTTTTAGTACCATACTTAAGAGCAGCTACGGTGAATTAATGTAAAACCTTAAATGAGATTATTAGATGTATTTCCTTATCATCTCTCACCTCTTCTTCCACTTGCTGTAAGGCTGAATTTAGCTCTGTGATGAGTAAAGTCCCCATTCTGCTGTCACTTGTATCAAAGATACCAGCAGTGCTGGTGCAAGTAAGATTAATTTCTCTTGATCTGCTTTTGAAATGAAAAAAAAAAAAAAATCAATAGATTTCTATTCACATCTATGGACTTGACTTACCCAGCTTTGGAAACCAATTGTGTAAGATTCATCAGACTAATTGTCTCCCGCTTTTGTTGGTTTATTTTACTTTTCTCCCTTGGATACATCAGATACAGGTCACCACTGAAGGTAAAATGTGGAACTGCCTAAGACACAGTTTTACTCTAATATTGTTTAATCAAATGTTCCTAAAAATCTAGGTCCAAGTCCTCAGCTGGTGTCAATTGCTATAACTCAGTTTATCACAGTGGCGCAACGCCATTTTACAGCAGCTGATGTTCTGACCTCTGTTTTCCAAACACGAATAGCCCATTAAAATGCTACTGCAAACATGGCCCACAACATTTTTCCATTCACAAGGTGTGTATGTGGGAGAAGTGGGGCAGATCAGAAGGGAACACTTTACATCATCATTGACACAGCTTTGAATATCCAAAACTTCCTCATGCCCAATACCAAAATCGTGTTCCTCAATGTCTCTTCATTACACTGCAATTTAACAAACTCACCCGTGATGCACCCAAAAGCACCTATTTCAGCAGCTAGGACAGCTGCTCCTCAGCCAACACGCAGCCTTGCACTCTTTGGGACATGGAGAACATTTTGGATTTGAACTGGGCTGGATAACTTACATTTGACTGCAGTGGGCCTGAGATGGTAGGTGCTAAGAGGCAGAGATGGGGTGAACCATTCAGCCCTCTGTTTTCCCTAAGGAGGCTGCCTCTACCTGCATTATTTCCACACCGGCCTCACTCTACCCCAGTAGATTTGCAGCTCTTCTTTGCAGGTAGCAGCTGTTGAAGCAACGAATGTACCTTTAGAATATTGGTCCCTTGCAGGTAACACTCCCTCATTTTGCCATTGCTGAATCAGCACCTGCCAGGAAGCTTTCGAGAGTGGGCAGACTCAAGAGCTAACCACACACAGCTGTCTGGGCCAGGTGCTGCCACTGCCCAGGCTTCACGCAACACTGCCTACATGGTCAATGCCCAGCAAATGCACTCTGAGTCTTCAGCTGTTGTTCTCATTTATTTCCCTGAGGTGGGACCAGTTTTACAGCATAAGCAAGGTGACATTTCGTTAATTCACGTTTTGAGCTTAGCGATGATATTTGGTCATGTCTCTTACTAAGGTAAGAGATGTTATAAGTGTGAACTTCATGATTAATGCCAGATCTTACAACTAAACTGTCTTCCAGTGTGCCTCAGACACATTTTTCCACAGCAATCTGAAAATGTCAAACTTATGGTGAGACAAAGAGACAAAGAATTACACTGAATTTGGCACATTAAGCACAGAAAATAATTTTGGCTTACAGGGCAGTTTCACTATGTAAAATATGCCCCACTGCAGTGAATGGGAATTTTCCTTCTGATTTCTAGGATGTCATCCTTGATTTTTCACTGAAATGTTAGACTATTTTTAAATTTACATGCACAATCAAATACATCTCCATTACTATAAAAAAGATATATTAATAAATCTATAAATTGGCCCTGAAGTAGGTTACATTTCTTATCATATCCCTTGAAGTCGTACTTTAGTGCAGAATTACATTTTATAACTTGATGAATTGATGTTAATACGTTGCTATTGAAGCAAGGTTCCCTCCATGTGTGTGCAACCCTGGGTTTCTGTATGCAAAGTCCAGCCTGCGTGCCAGGCTGTTAAATACTGCGACTTGTTTAGATATGTGGTGGCAAAAGAAAAGGTGGTGGCAAATGAAAAGGACATGCTATATTTATGGAGGAGGACCAATTTTGAAAATCTCTGAAGTTTACATTCATGTCCAGGTCATCTGCATTTTCTATTGAGCTGGCTTAGTGTCTTTGCCATTCTTATTTTTGATAAATGAACATCAGCCAGTCTGGGAAAACCATAGGTTTTTATTTTGGCTTTTTCAGGGTAAAGGAATCTACTTTGCATCAGCAGATAACTTTGTTGAGCACTAAGTTAATACTTTACAAAATTTATAGAGATACGAATACTTTTTTGAAAAATTTACATTAAACCAATAATAAAGTAAATTTTAAATTCACAGCACAGAGATTCTCATATGGTTTTGCATTGACAATGTTTACACTATAGGATATTAATCTAAAAAAAACCTCTCACCTCCTTCTGTCCAACAGATCATGTATAGTTACTGAACACATAAGAGCTAGGGGATCTTGCTCATCTTCTAAAAACAAGCATGAGAACCTTATCAATGCTATAGCTTATAAATGTCTTTCATCTTTTTTTTACATTCTTTGTTACACCAGTCAATAGCAAAGTATGCACTAGTAGAGACCTGCTACTCTAGTCAACAGTAAGACTGTTGTCTCAATGTAAGATACTAAGGTAAGAAAATCATGTTGCCAAATGTTGCTCTCTGTTACACCCACAGAATGCCCATTAAATTCAGTGAATTTAGACCAGGAAATGCAGAAAATCATTTTGACTTGGCAAATTTGAGCTAATTTTACGGAAGACTAGTAGACACCGTAAGTAACCTAATTTGGAGATGCTCTTCTCTTGTCTCTGCTCTTACCTGAAAATATTGTTAGGAGATTCACACTTAGGGAGCCACTGCATTCACATCTAAAATGCATTGAACAAGGCAGAAGTATCCTAAAAAGCAGAACTGCAACAGCATAATCCATTCTGAACTATATTCCCCCGATGCATTTATTTGTCTAGTTTTAGCACTTCTCTGTGCAAAATAGAAGCCTAAATATTTAGCTGCACTACTTTCCATGGCACTTTACTTATGATTGCTTTCTGTTCTCACTTGTCCAGCCATAAATATCTTTTCTTTCCCTTTTCCAAGTCAGCAATACAAATATTTACTGTATATTTCACCTCATCATTTCAGCACTTGTATAGTCGTTACATATTCAATCAAATCCTTTCATTCATACTTGTTCACTGGTATTTATTCCTTTCATTCTAAGCTTTGGTTCTCTGCTTGCAGGGACTTGGCAGGGTTCTCCTTAATGTACACGTTTCTAGTACCTTCCTGTTTGGACACCATCCAAGACTGGAACTTGTAAAATGTTAATGTTTGGTTCATTCTTAGGAGAAATACTTTTAACACTGCTCTAAAATTTGGTGCAATTTGATCACTCGATAGAAACATTTTGAGGAGGTCCGGTGACTTGCTTGCCCCATTTGTGTTTACTGTTTCAGATGTTTGAGCTCTTGTGTTGTTGTTTCTCTTGTTTGGTCAGTTGGTTTGTTGCCGCCTTTGCTGACAGGCTCGGTGTGGCAAGCTGTCATGTTTCGGCTGCAGGTATCTGATAGAACTCACGTGCACATGGACTGTTCCAGCCCTCATATTTTCAAGTATGCTACCATTCCCATCCTCCTTTCAGTGGATGCTGATGCTGTTAAAAATAAATCATGAGCTTTGTCTGAAACCTGTTTCCAAATAAGTCCAAGCAGTGTAAGTTAAGATCCATGATGAAAAAATGCTGGCTGTAACCATGAATTTTTTTCTAAGTACAGCAATTTTCCTCAAGTTCACACACTATGAAACTGGTTTTCAGCTAACAAGTGCTGGATGCAGGTCAGCAATCATCCCACAGTCCTTTCAAGCTCAGGTGGAAGCTCAAGCAGAAGCTGTGGGCCTTGCTGGGGCACTATGCGCTGGTCACTCCCTCTACACGCAGGGCTGGCAGGAGGACACACACCCGCACAGCCCTTCCACCAGCCCCACCTCAGCCAGGGAAGCTTTCTCAGAGGCTCATTTCGATTCAGGTTGTAACCCTTTTCTCTGCCATACAGGAAGAAAAGCATTCACATACCTGATAATCAGTCCCATTAACTCATGCAAGGCATCCTTCCTTAAAAAGGAAACCCATCCCTGCCACCTTGTAAATAGCTGTGACCCTACAAGTCAGGTACGACTGAGCTACTTTCAGTACCAGCCCTGATTATTTCCATGAGGAATGCTTCCACTTCCACATGAAATAAAAATTACCCTAACCTTCATCCATAGCATTAGGGAATCAGTCATATATTTTCCCCTTCACATTTCTGAGAACACATAGAGGAAGAAATAAAAAATTAAAAATATTAGATATTGCCTTTTGACTTGGCTGCTAACACAATAAAGCGGCATCGTAAACTGAATCATGGAAGTCTGCAGTCTTCACTGCTCCCTTTGCTGGTATTACTTCATGGATATTGGAGCCCTTAGGGAAACTGGAATATGAATAAAGATTTTTTTTTTTAAATCAGCCGTTTTTTCTTGGTTCTGTTTCTAAAAATAATGCAGTTTGCAAAAAACAGAAGGTTTGGTTTATAACACAAACAAAATTGTTACATTCTGAATGGGTTGTAAGTACCTGATTCTTTGCCTTTTTACTCATCCCTGCTAAAAAAAAAAAATCTGCAAATCCATTTGCTAACCAGCTGCACCTCTGTACTGAACAGATAACAACCTGTGCAAGCCAGGCTTTGCTGTGAATCGGTGCTGATAGGCCTGAATCTCATAGCTTTTTTTAAATGCTAATGACAAGAAACATTTCCTAAGCCAAAACGCTCTTGTAGATCTGTCTACTTCTATTATGACTGATATTTGCTTGTAAGTACATAGAACACTTGTTCACTGTGCCTTATCTGCTATGGTGCAGCATGCTGACCTACATACCATTCAGCACAATATGATGCACAAACATCTTCTATATAATTTTTCATTTTCGACTTAAAAACAGTAGAGGCAAAATAGGATTGCTGCAAATCTAACAAAGAGATGGCATTATTTCCAAATAAAAATGTGCATTTTTCCAAAGAATTTATTTGTCTAGCAGCATGAAGTTCATACATAGCAATGCTTAAAAAGGGTGTTGAATTGCGATTAGGAAGGAAGGACTTAGGAAGAAGAACAAACCACATCTTTTCTACTTACACAGAATAATTAAGCTAACTTATTTCTCATCACAATTAAAAGTTCAGCCTTTCTGAACCGTGTTTTCGCAATGTCACTAAATGCTGCTGATATAAGAATGCTGAAATAAGTGCGATAATAACAATAAAGAATGATGAATAGAAAAGGATACAGTAGCTAAGGGAACAGAAATGATAGTCTATTACCTGCCATTGTCAAGCTAAACAGAACTACAGTATTTATGATTTTTGCTGTGATGCCTGCTACGTTGTATAAGCCCAGCCTTTATGATGATACTTGTCTACTGAATGAAATAATTAATACGTCAGTTTTTATTGTAAATAAATATATGTCTGTCCAGTGGCCAGATATTATTTATATTGAGTAACTGAAATGCAGCCACAAATATATCAAAACCTTGTAAAGGAAAATGTACTTTAAGAGCTAAATTTTAAGAGCAAAACAGAAAGTCTCCATCAATTCAGAACATTCCTAATCAACTTATATTCTGAAATGTTAAAGAAAGGCAGAAAAAAGATTGCTCAAACAATAGGAAAAAAACAAGAAATTCTTTGCCTTAGCAGGATACAGTAGTTCTAATTCCAAAATGTATATAATTATAAATGACTTCTACATAGTAAAATTGTATAAATAAACCTAAATTAAAAACATTTTTATAACAATCTGTTTTAGACATGCACTGAATTGAGATATATTTATTGCCCTGTTGTCACCTCTAGGTGAAAAAAAGCAAACAGTGTACAAATTAGAGCAAGCATGAATGTTTAATCCTATAAGAATCTTAAATGAATGACATAACACGTATATACTATCTATTAGCTTTCTAAGAAAATACTAATTTTCATATCCACAGACCCTACCATTTTTTTTTGTTTCTGGTGAAACACATGGTACAGGAATCAGCTTGAGGTTTTAAACTGCAAAAATGAAAATAATTTGGGGACCCATGCAAGCACTAGTGAAGTCAATAAAAGTGCTTCCACTGATGCTTGGAAGCCCTCGGTCAGCCTGTTGGCTGTGTTATCCCAGCTCGTTTCTCCGTTGCTGAATTTTAGAACCAGTGAATGACAAGATAAAGTGTTTGGTACATTGAGTTATTAGGCTTTGGCTTTATTTTAAAAAGGTAAGGGTGGCTGTGAAACAATAGTTCCTGGACTGGTCAGAACTGACTGATATTTTTTTGTATTTCACTAAGTGCCTTCTTGTACAGAGTCTGAAGACACCATCTCTCAGACCAGTCACTGACTTCTCTTCTACTAAAGTGACAAGCAATGTCTTGACTCACGGTACTTATGTATCATTAATGAGAATAACATCTTTTAAATCCACACGTAGCTTTATGAGTCTAACATACAAATGGTTTGCAGTGATGTGGCTTCCAGAAATAGATTGTTACAGACACTGATACATCTTCTGGTATTACCCTGCAAACGATGCCGCTTTTGGTAGATTTAACTCTACAAGTAAAGCGGATTTTCTTTTTCTTTTTTTTTTTTTTTTTTTGAGGTTCCTTTTATGACTTTGTGATATCTGTCAGAAAAACTTTGGGCCAGATCTGCACCTGTTATTCACTTAAATAGCAGGGTACATGACTGCTATTGTGCTCAGCACTTATGGGCTCTGTTGTTTTAATAGAATCACAGACCAGAGATCAGACCTAACCGTGCCAGACCCACGGCCCACATGTTCCACGCTGAAATCACAGGCTACTAGCATAGCTGTAACTAAGGTTCAAATCATTCACAGTGCTCCAGAAAAGTCAAGCGTGGGAGATCTCCTGATGAATTGGGCTCCAATATATTAAACTTGTTTGTGCCCAACCCAAATGCAGAGAGAGAGTGTGAGCCTAATCTCAGGCGAAGTGCTCATTGCAACATTCAGGCTGGAGCGTTTCCACTCACACGTGCTTACAACCTTGGCCTGCGGTGGCACGTGGGTGCATACTTGTGTGTAAACAACATGAGTAGCAGGTGAACACAGTCTATGAGTGCCTGAATGACCTTGTAGCCACTGAGACAACTTTCATGATCAAGAGCTATATTAATCATAAAGATTCCTGCCAGTATCTTACAATATTATCTAAGATTGATATGCCGTGGTACATTGCACCTGGAATTGTCTTCTGAGCCTAATAAGGCTTGTGTGACTTC
Source organism: Chlamydotis macqueenii (assembly GCF_036417535.1). Taxonomy (NCBI): domain Eukaryota; kingdom Metazoa; phylum Chordata; class Aves; order Otidiformes; family Otididae; genus Chlamydotis; species Chlamydotis macqueenii. The sequence continues at coordinate 38,256,820 of NC_141557.1, read as the reverse complement.
TATTTTTTTTTGTTTCCAAAAGGAATAACAGAGAGGAAGTCTCCAAGATATATGTTGCTATAGTTCTTTCTCATGGAATTCTCTTGTGCCTTTTAAATACACGCATGTCTGAAACAGGGGTTACTTTTACAGGAGAGCATGCCTTGTAAGGGTTACATACCTTACTCATAGTCTAATGGGAAATCTGTAAAGGAATGATGGAATAAATTTCAAATCTTCTTGTCTAGACCAGTACATAGTATGGATTCTTTCTCTTTCAGCTGTAGCTCTTCTAAAAAAAAAATTGCATTACCCCAAAATGTATCCAGGACACAGTCCTCACCCTCCAACATGAGTATGTGCAAGTAAATACTGCCATTCTGAAGGCTGAATCTTTTCCATCAAATTGCACTTGACATTGACCAAATAAACCAAGTCTTCTAACACAACACTGGAAACACAGCTAGTGTCTGCATATTAATTAGCCTTCCTGACCTGAATAGACTATTACCTAGGGCCCTGGCCTTCATTTCTTGAGCACCCTAAACTCCACTGCGATGAATAAAATGAAAGTCAAGGCCCTTTTTTTGGAATTACATCATATGAAAATATTGCTATTGCCTAAGAAATGGGATTTCTGAAAATGCCATTGAGACTTTCTGACACTGCACAAAAGAACAGTATTGTTTTGTTCCCGATGAGGTCCTGTGCCCCGCTAAATGTCTGTCACCCAAAGCTGAGACTGTCCTTTGTGCCTTAGGAAAAATACTGAAAGTGTGGTTAGGGCTCCTATCATTTTGACCAAATATGTGTATAACTTAAAGCTGTTCTCTATTTTAATAAAATAAAATGACGTAATACTATAAAAATAGCTTCTTTTGATCCTAGAAGCACTTTATTACAAGGTTCGCAAGCCAAGTGGAATGAAAAACTTTTAAATAAAAAATTAATGCAAAAACGCAAAGCTGGGAGATAGCTAGATTTAAGAAATATTGCCTTTTTTTTTACTCAGAGTTGCTGCAAAAAATATTTTTGTTTTAAAAAAATATGATTCCCCTTTCAACTCATTCCAGACACAATTTTACAGGTAGGCTCTGCGACTCATAAAATCCAGCTTTGAAGATGCACCATAACATAAAGTATTACAATTATCATATACTCTAAAAGCCTGTTTGGAATCTAACTCAGTAAACTTTATTAACGATCTGAAAAGGGAGGTAAATTCACACATGATGTTTAATTGGGAGGTACAGGGAGTGGAGATATTAATAGTGAGTGAAGAGAAAAGCGATGTCTCATGTTTTAATTTGAAAAAAAGAAAAGTTACTAAATCTGGCTAACCATTGCCCCAGGAATGTGTTGAACATAACGCTGAGTGCAGAGGCAACAGGTTAGGCAGTGCTTGATTGAGCTGAGTTTGATAGTAGAAGACAAAAAAAAAAAGAGAATTTTAAAACTACAAAGCATCTAATTTGACAGGAGGAATTAATAGGAAAGGATAGTGGCAAAAAGAAAGGAGATTTGGAAAGATCTGTAAATGTTCTTAGACAGGGAGACAATAGATTGTAAATGAAAGTTAAAAATTAAATACATGTATGCATCATGCCAACTTAAATAAGAAATAAGTGAGGAAGAAGAGGACATGTAAATATTTGAAAGGTGACTGAGGTCATAAAGGCTATGAATTAGCCTGTAAGAAGCCGTGCAAACCCCATCATTTGCGACATTTAAAACTAGACTGTCCATGGATCTAGAAAATGCACTCTGGAGAAAAATCTAATATTCAAGAAGGTAAATTAACAGATCAGCAAGGTCTCTTCCATTCCTTATTTATGTGATAAATCCATTGTAAAAACACTTACACCATCAAAATTTATATCTTTCCACGATGTACACAGAGCAGCCCTGTTCTGGAAGATGCTGAGCAGCTGCTTGGAGGGCACAGGTACCCTGTGCTTTCAGTAGAGTCCTGCCAAGTCAACGGTTTGCTGCGAATTACAGAAAGGAAAAAAAATAAAATCAAAGTAAAGACAGTATCTGCCAGTATTCCATGAACAGAAGCCCATTAAAACTGAGAGGACATTTGCCTTTAAATGGATGGATGTCATTATGCATGCAAAAGTGCCCAAAAATAAAGAGGCAGAGTGACTGCATTTCGAGGAAACAGTTGAGCAGCAGCAACCATTACCTTAGCAATTGCAGCACACGGGCTCTCTGCTCTGCAGTCTAAAATGAGGACATTCCCTTTGCTGTGTGATTTACTTTGAGTATGCAGTAATCTTCTTTTTCCTCAGGTAAAATGTCAACGAGCAGAGTCCCAAATGTTTTCCCTGTTCTCGTCAGGAGCCACTTTGCTTCTACAAGCAAAAAACCTCGTGCTATGTTAACACTGCACAAAAACTAGCCCAAAAGGAACTGGTATGAGATGAGGAGCTCATGCCAGACAAAGATCACACAGGACTGCCGCAGTGCAAAGAACAGATCCAAATCAGCCTTTCCACAGCCTGAGCAATAATGTGTTCTAGCTTAGGGCCAGCATGCAGACTGCACCGCACCTCCATCGGATTGTGAAGGTACCACAGAGAGGGAGGTTGTCTGAGTGAAACTGGGTGAAGACAATAGGATTTGACCCTTAGTTTAGATGGCAGAGAGATATTCTGCAGAATTTAAAGACCTTGTAGTACGTAAATAACCTTGACATTGGATGGACAGATGGATGGATAGACAGAGAGACAGCTAGATGATTTTGTTTAAGATATTGCATAATATTCAGGCTTTAACAAATATATACATCTCAATACATATTTATTACCCCTAATTACTTGACCTTACCCCTATCTATTTATTGCACCACTCATAACTACTGAACTGGAAAAGCAGAAAGTACCTTCTCTGTCATGGCAGAACATAAAACATTGAAGACCGAGTTCATTCATTTGACAGCAAAAAGAATGAAAGAATAGATCTGAACTGAGATCAAAGAAAAGGGAAAAGGCTGTCTTTACATTGTTAAAAGCCTTTTTCCCCATTTGTGCATTAAGCCTCATTGCAATAAAAGGGAGAAAAACGCTAAGTGGCCCCTCTGCTGAAGCATGGTTGGCATGGGTTCAAGGCAAGTCTGCAATGACGACTGCCATCAACCACCAGCACGTACCTCTGTCTCCCATCATTACCATGGAGGCCCCCTGGCCCTTGGGTCTTAGGGTGGTGGCACCACCACCTTATTCGATATCTGTACCCTCATTTTACAATATTCACCAGTAGAGGTAAATGAGTTACTTTTCTCTTCTTCATGCTCTAAGTGAGGCTTCTGGTATGGGGAACAAATGGACCATCCTTAGCAAACAGGTTATTTATGTTTCTGAATTTAATATTGAGATGTAGTGTTAATTCTCATTTTCAGGGATTGGGGAACTGTACTTTACAGAGGCTTTCAGAACTGCTTTGAAGTGGATGTTGTGATGAGTTTTACTTTCACAGTGCTGCCAAGCTAGAAGTCTAGCATGAACAAGTGGGTATTCCAAAAACCACTGGTGACAGGCACATTCCCAGGTCAGAGATTTTGTTTGGGTCAAAATCCCCATCCAGTTTGCAGGAATAGGCTTTCTCATGGAAATGTAATAAGAAAAGTCCAGGAAGACAAATCAGTGGGATTTAATAGTCTATGTGTGGAGGTCAGAGGTATATTTGTAGATCAGTAAATCGAAAGCTATATTTTAAATATCCATCTTGATGCTCAGTTCCTGAATAGAATGAAAATAGCAAGACAAAGAGAATCTAAAAGGGACTGTAAGCTGATCTATTCATGCAACATCATGAGAGTAATTTATACACGTGTCTGTTTAGTACAGATTTACAGTAGCACCTACAATCTCAGCAGCAAAACCCCTGCAATCTTAGGTGCTTTCTGAAAGTCATAGTACATGCACAGGACCAAAAAGAAGGAAAATTCCCATCAATTCCATCCAGGACATTTTCACATCTGTGATTTTCCATCAGTCAGCAAAGAGGAAGGTCATTTTGGGAAAGACAAATGTATTGTGGTGTACCTCCACAGTTTAACCTATGCTATTAGCACTTTCTAGTTCATATCACCAGTTTTATAATTAACAATATAAGCATAAAAGTCATGTTAGTCCACTATCAATAGCTTGCCAGTGCTAGCGAGTATTTAATTTTTAGGTACGTAGGTGCTTATCACCACACAGACCAAGAGTGATTTTCTGTGTTCAAGAATAGTTTTCTCTTGATCGCGGTTCACAGGAATGTAGACAGCTATCTTTTTGTAGGTTTGTGCTGCCTCCTCTAAAAACCCATAGACCTCATTTTTCATTCTTTCCAGCCTCCTAATGTAGGTGACTGACATAGCAGCCATTGGCTGATGCCTGAACAAGATGGAGCAGGCACAGGCCATTTGTTCTGGCACACACATCCAAGTTTTCACCTGCACGGCAGGAAAATCCTTTCCATGGGGCAGCATCGCCGTCCTGGGCAGCAGAGGGCTGTGCACAGCTGGGGATGCCTGCAGCCCCCCTGGCCTCAGGGAGGTCACCTGGGAGGATGCCGGCCATGAGCAGCACCAACATCCCACTCATCAGAGAACCTTCCAGGAAAACACAAAAGACATCTGCAGGCACGGAACAGAGTGGAGCCGGGTGGTTCTGAGGGTTTACTGCCACTGCGAGATGCTCTGGTGTCACCATTGTAGCAGCAAGAAGGAGTTGGAGTTGAGCAAGGGGGCCTCCAGTCCCGGGATCCACTGGATATACAATATATAGATATACAATATATAGAGACACAATATATAGATATACAATATCTGTATAGGCACAAAGGTAATTGAAGTCACGGGAGAATGCCTTTTTTAAGGATACGCTACAAATCTGAAGGGGTACATAAAAGCCAAACTTAAGCACCAGTAAGTTTTATCACCGCCAGGCACAAGCTTTATGTTATCAGAAGTGTTAAATAAGAATTGTGTTTCTGTAAAGTGTGCAGCCAAGCAGCCGGCACCACAGAAAGTGTACATGCAGATGCCGGCCAGAACTTTATCTGTGGCCTTGCTGATACTACAGGGCCTTTTGCTTTATAAGGGCATCTTTTGTTTCTGCGTGCAGTTTGGAGTTGGTTGCCGGGAAAAGGAAAGGTTTATGAAGGAAACAATTGAATCAAAGCAAACATAAATTTAGACACCACTTTACATTTACCAGGAAACCAGAGAAGTACACACTGAAACTAACTAGTCTATTTGGTTATGTTCTTACAAACACTATAAATTTGCCCCCCCTGACACGCTAGGGAGGAGCATCAGCAGAGGAGACCAAATTCCACATCAAAACCTAGCAGGGACAGAGGCAGAGTCTGTAATTTGCTTATCACACAGCTCCCCATCTGAAGAAGGCAAGATTTCAGTTTTTCCCTTAACTTTGAGGCTGAGGCAGGGAATGGTGTTTGCCGCGTCTCAAGGTGCTGCTGGACAGGCAGGTATGAAAATTGGCTTCCTACCCGTAGAGCTCCTAATCCCATACAGCCATGTACAAGAGATGGAAGGGGAAAAAGTACTGACAGATGTTTATGGACAGATGCAAGTATGCACATGAAATGTTTCTTGTAAACTGAGGGGAGCGACGCTGGCTGGCCTTTCACACAGGGCAGGTGATCCAGACTCTGTGTGCTGGTCCAGACTGGACTGCCATTTCTCATGTTTAACTGGATGAGGAGGCTGGGGAGGGAAGGGGCTCTACATTTTGTTTTTACTCCTGCTCTAAAAACTGTAAAGTGAGAAATGAGAAACTTCTTTGTTCTTTCACCCTCTTTGTTCCTTGCTCCTTGCTATACCTGCAGCGCTTTCCCCTCCTCAACCATTCCTGATCCCTCCTTCTCACAAACAATTGCGCAGCTGAGTGATTATGTTTTGATAGTAATCCTACTTTCTAAATTTGAGATCAGTCTAGAAAAGAACAACATTCCCTTATTATAACAGTATATCACATCTCATCCCCCACTTTCAACACAGCATTCCAGCGAGTTCCTACTACCCATCTGATGAGGAAAGGAGGTAGGTAACTTTCTGCCGAAGACAACGTCTCTTTCTTGCCCATTTACGCAGGAACCCAAGTCAAACTTTCTCCAGCAAGCTTCTCAGAGGAGAAGGCCAGAGCCGCGACATTGTGCAGCTCTCTCCTCACACTGGAGCTGTCAGCTACAATCAAAGCATCCATGTATGGTATTTCCAGTGGAAAAAAAAAAAAGTACACAGATGTATAGTTTGCATTTATGTACTGTAGGGACACCCTTGAATCGTGTTAAAAAATGTCAGTCAAGACATCTGGTCAGCTGTCCTAATCCATATTGGGGTTTTTAGACTACTGTTATGCCCCAATATGCTTTGAACATTGCCAATATGCTTTCTCTGCAGTAGCAGCAGTGTGTCCCCTTTGGTTTCACAGCCCATCCCCGGCATTGTTTTTTATAGTGTCACGTACCGAGCAAAATGAAAAACCACATACTGTATCTCGTGTGTCTGGCTAATGAAACTGGTAGGACAAACCTTGTGTGATTAGGAACAGGGACGGATTGGCTTAGGTCTAGTTCATCTTACGGACTGCAAAAAGAATCAGCTGTCACTTGTGCCATGCAGCAGATGGACAGTTTGCATCCGATTTACATGCAGGCGCCAAAGCCTTTAGAAGCTTTGGCAGCCCACTTGCCATCAGGCAGCAGACTTTGATGTCCTGCAGATGGTTACAGCAGCCATCTTGCGCTCGCGTTGCATGGCGCTGTTGTGCCTCCTTGCAGGCACCGGACGGTTTGCTCCCGGTGCCTTCGGAGCTGCTGCAGCACACGGTGCCTACCCAAGGCTCGAGACCCTTCAGCCACTGCCTAGGCACAGTTGCATTTTCATTTCAACACAGGGCTCCACTGTGCTTTGCTTTTATCGCAACCGTGTGCTCACACTCACATTAAAAAATGCTAACAGCGCCTACTGCAAGCTGTACCCGTGCTCCCTCCGCTGAGCTTTGCTGTGTTTCGCATCCCCTACCTAGAACCCCGACAAATCTGCCTCCCCCACTCCCTTTGACCATAATAGCATAATTTCAGAATAACTGCTAATCCAATTTCTGTATGAGTTTAGCTCACCAGTGCAGCTTTGCCTTAGCATGGTTCAACCCATCCTAGGTAATGACACGGAACAAAGAGTTTTCTTCATGGTGGTCAGGCTAATCTTGCTCCATGAATAGCCCAGAGTAATCTATCAGCAGTGGAAAGCTGTGGCTGGAGGTCTTCCAAAATCAGCTCTTTCACATTTGGTAGGAGCAGTTAGGAATTCTGACTGGCACTATTAGTCGGGAGCCATGTCACTGCGCTACAGAAGGGACCGCAGTTGTCCCCACTAGGTAGGATCAGCCCAGCGTATCTACCATGCTTTTCCATCCCTTGAGTATTACTGGAAGTTCAGCAAAAAGTCTCTGACGAGGCTTTAAGAATTGACCTAGAACAGGCAAATTCAATAATGCGTGATTTCCAGGCAGTCGGAAGTAATAGAAAATATTTAGGGGGCGGGAGGGGGTAGAATATACATCTATATCTATATACACACACACATATAAATTGTCAATTAATGCAGACTGGTTACAGCCAGCAAACAAGAAGAAAAAAAATAAACAGTTAATTAGGGCTTTTTGAATCATTGTTATATATACAGTGCATCATTTGCAGGTGCTACAAAAGTGAAAAATAACCATTATAATTACTAGTATTCAAAGATTCATATTTTCCCCCATGTAATTGATTTAGGATTATCAGTTTTCTTGTAGTTCTACAAAAGGCCTGTCAAGGTGTTTCCACACGTGTTTGGCTCGTGTGTGTTCCAAAAACAAGTCAAAATGCCATTGTATTTCACACAGCACAGTTAAAGTGGCTCTGAAAAATAGGCCAGGTTTTACCTGAATCGTTATCTCGGTTAAATTGTCTTACATATGTTTTAATTTTTTTCTTGTTCATCCTTTCTTTATCTTTTTTTTGGTCTCTCTTTCTTTTTGTTAAAATACATCTGTGTTTGTTGACTGCCCCAGATTATATCTAAGTGAGGAGTGGGAGTACTTGCACCTGGTACAGTATATGTAGCTTAACAATACATATCATTACATTATTTACAGCTCATTTTATGTTATTCAATAGTAAACTGCATATTAACCCTTTGAGAGCCTGGCTGGCGCTGCTCGGCGAGGCGGAGGAGCTCTGCGTTTTGCAGGGCTGTGGGAGTATGCTTATAACTGTATTCATAAAGATGGCAGCGCGTTCATTACAACAGAGATTGCCACCAGAGCCAGCTAATTCCTCTCCCAGGAAATCTTGTCCGTAATCACATTCCTCACCACACCACGCTTGTACTTCTGCTGATAACACAGGTTATAAAAGGGACTCACTCAGTGCTGGAGTCAATTAATGAACCGGCTTTTTCACCTCCTTTATTGGAGTACATTCGGCACCAAAGGGACCTGATGTTGCGCTGCTGGCAGGAGAAGGGCCCAAGTGATGCAATTCAGGCCGTTTCAGCCCGGTCTCCAGTTCCGAGAAACAGGCACGACGACTGACCTCATTCGGCACTGACTCAGCAGCCTCAGTGCTCAGAGGAACGGAGGCAGAGCTCGGACCAAGTCCAGAAGAAATGCTCTGCCACTGCCCAAGGAGGCAACATTATCTCTGACCAAAGGACTGATGTACTTAGGCATCACCTACGCTTTGCCTGCAGCCAGAGAAGACCATAAGTCAGGATCTGTTACTGTGTTTGCATTTGTGTTTTGGTTTGGTTTTGTTTTGTTTTGTTTTTACAGGGGAGAGAGGGAGAAAGGCAGGGAAGTTGCACAAAGGCAGGCAGTATAGAAGAGGAAATGAAAACGTCAGGAGCCGGCGTGATGGATGTCAGGACGGTGGAACTCAAATACACAGTGCCGTGCAAAACCTTTTCCTCTATTTTAGCAATATTCAGCACGGTCACACCACGCAGGGAAATGCACAAACTGGCCTTTCCTTTCTCCGGTGATTTGTTTGGCATACAGCACACGTATCTGTCAAAATGTTGTGTATGCCATGCGGTGCCGAGATAATTCTTCTCCTGTGGTAAGCACCCAAGTAGGAAGGGGATCCTGCATCATAACACTCCTATTCCTAACCTTTAAATACTCATCAATATCTCTGTTGCTGAATTAATCAGTCTCCAGATTATCAGCAATTTAGTTGCATTTTGTTGGTAATTAGCTTGATAAATTAGCATCTGCAATATAAAACTTGACATCTTATTGTTCCCTCAGTTTTATGGTACTTCTGAAAAAAAAATGCAGCTTATTTTAAAAATGATTATTTCTATTACAATAAAGGCAGATACCAAAACCAAAGTTTGACAAGCTTAGTAGCTGACAGAAACAGCTCCATTGATATCCACTGGGCAAAATATCAAAGATGAATGGCTCATAATGCAAACTTCAAAAGTATGGTTTAAAAAATAAAATTTGAATCCGTTCACTGTGGGCAGCTGTTTCTTGTGAGTAAAATAAAATAAATGTTCAATGAATTCATTTTCCACATTTTCTCTAGAAAGGCTGACAAATAAACTTTGAAACGTGAGGGAATTGAGAACTAATAGGAAATAAATGTATTTATTCCAGCAAGTCCCTCTGAGCTATCTGAATTTTCTCAAATCAGGTGAAAAATTGAAGCTTTTCTTCTAACCCTGCTTTTTCCTTCCAGACTGTATTGCTCTGTCTCATGGAGACCCCACTGTGCAGGACACTAATGTCTCTTTTTGTTTTGGGGGGCAATTTTCAAAGGGACTGGCGAAGCTTTTTCCCAAACAGCTTCCAAAGGCGAGCCCGTACTCCCATTTCCTCCTTTTCAAGATGAAAGGAAAGAGTGGGTAGGTATCTTTCTCAGCAAGAAAAAATGCTTAAAATACAGCAATTTTGCCATGCAGATGTGGTGTTATAAACTGAAAATTCCTTAGCATTTTGTTTCAGCCACTCTTTCTATTGTAGAAAACTGTACTAATAGAAACATTCCTATTAATCTGAATTTGAGATATTTCATACAATGTGTATTACCTTTCTGCTGCCTGCAACCTTCTGCCAGGTTTTTTTTTTTCCTCTTTTTTTTAGGAGGTGCTTTGAGAGGAATATACCATGAGAACAATACACAGCTGCTGCTGTATAGAGATATCTAATTGTCAATATTGTGGAATTTCTACAGCTTATTACTTGCATTCAGTCTAATTCTGGGCAAATTGCCAGTCACTTCAGGGACATTCAAGTGAGCCATATTACACGTGGTACGGCATCACAGCTTTAAGATACCCGGCTGTTTTGCCTCTGGCCAGGGAATGTTTGTACCAATGCTACTGAGTGAAGGGGGGTAACTACAAATAAAATAAAATTTGTATTTTTTCAAGTGGGCTGCATTTCAAGCCCAGATGTTAGTAATGAAAGATTCAATTTAAGGATTTAAATTACAAATAAATAAAGTATGAAACAGATGTGATTTTTAAGGAAGTTCAAATTATCCAGGAAGAAAAATATCTCTGTGCATGACAAAGTAATAGGGATTGTCTTGAGAGTCTGTTGAAAACAATCTGCTGTGCTAGATACACCCTTAGGACAGGATTGGTTTGGAATGGGAAGGACTGGTGGAGCTTGTCATTAAACAAAAATTGTGTTTAATAAAACTTTATAACCGTGATTAATCCTATGAGGCCCTAAAGGAGTTTGCAGTTTCTGATAAACACATTTTCCTTGTTTGCAATGGTAATGATATTTTGAAGTGAATGGAATCTGAATAAAAAACTCTAAGGGTAAAAAAGGACTTGTCAGGTACCACCTATGAAGAAATTACAATGGCACAAAAGAAAGAAGGGCCACCCACAAGGGAAACCTTAGATGATATGTTTGAAAGAAGGGGAAAAAATGATAGGTTGACACGGGTGTCCCTTTACAGTAGTTTGATCACCACAGAATTGCCTATAAAAACACAGAAATTATTAGAGGCCATCTAGCATGTGAAGATTAGAATCCCACATGTTCAATGCAGGTGCTCACTAGCAAATGCATAAAGGACTGGAGCTACAGCAGTGATTTCGAGCAATGTGTATGCAGAAAGCAGGGAACATCGCTCACCACAGACACTTTGCTGACCAGCACCAAGTCCCATTTTTAAAAAGTCACATTTTGCAAGGAGAGCAGGCAAGCAGCAGCTATCAATGGTGATGATGATTAAGGCTCTAATTCTGCAAGGTGTTGAAGAAGATGCCCAGCTTTAAGCAGAGAGGGACGTACATCTCCTCATGTGCTGCACAGACTTTGCCTGAGGAGGAGTACGTGCATTCTTTACCACTAGGAAAATAATTTTTAAGGGTTCTGCAAGCAATTAAGAAATCTGCGTGCCCAAATGGCAGGTAGAAGGATTGCATAACGCATTATAGAAATTTCTAACATTTGCTATTCCCCCAAAACAGCGTGGGATACCATGCTTCCACAATGGGGTGGAAGTAAACCAGGTCAGAATAGCTGCAGTAATGAGGGCTAAACATTACCTATTTTTTACTTTATTTTATCTTGAGAGGCCACCTGTAGTAAGTAAGAGAACTTCTTTTTATTGTGTGCACTACTTATAAATTCTATATATGCTGCCTACAAGCCTTAGAATGAGTGATTCCACTCCCTTTGCAGGGAAAAAAACAAAACCAAACCAAAATCCAACAAAAACCAAACAGCTTTCTCTCATGTGAATACTCTAGCACTTCCCAGAACTGTCAGAAGCCCTTTCAGTTTGTCTTGATTTGGGACAAAGCCACATTTAGAAGTGCTCTGCCTTCAACTGAGAAGTCTATTTTTAATTTTTTCTTTAATGGGAGAGAATGAACATTTTCAAGATATGCTAAACTCAAATGTTTTAAACTAGTCTTTTTATTTTTCTCTGTTTTATTCTTAGGGGGTTATTTTTGCTTGAGACATTTTGAGTCCAGTTTCCTTTCCTAGCTATATCTGGGTTTAATATCAAAAGGTAGAGTGTAGCACAGCTCTGCTACCTCCTAGCTCTTTGTGATGAATTTTTCATTTCCTTCACCATTCACAACTTCTTTCTGTAATTTCATATGGCCTGTACAGCACTGTATATACCTGGACTATAAATGGAGACAAAATCACGTTGAGCCTTTACGAAAATGTGTCCTATTAAAGGGCAAATTTCCTTGCACCACCATCTCACAAGCAGCTTTCACAGGAAAAGAAAAGAGTGTCAATCCAGGATCAGAACGTGGGTGGTTCCAATGACCCAACAGGCCTTTACAATCTCCAGCTTCTACGACTCCATAAAGATACAGCGCCCCAAGGCAAAGCAAGGAAGACTTTTTTTCAGTCGATCTCCAAATATTTCAGGTACTTCTATTATCCAGCATAACATAAACAACATGAAAAGCTAAGCAATGTTGTAAGGTGAAAAGAAATCATAGAGCACTGAAGTCATACCACACTTTTTTTTTTCCAGACAAATGTCTGTTTGAGGTGATGCTAGGGCACATTCTACAGATGTCGGTATCTTGACTCTGCATGGAGAAAAAGCTTTTATTTGTAAAGCATAGAAGTACTCACACACAGAAAAAAAACCCACAACATATTTGTATTCCTTTCTGGCACAGTGTCCTCATTAACTTGCGGTGAGAATGAAGGACCCTTAGTATTTTCGAAAGACACTCACGATCTTGCAGGGTTCATCTCTGTGAACCGTGTGCATCCTTAGCTAGCCTGCACAAGGAAGTTTAACATAAAAAATAATCTGGTAGCATCTGCCCTATCAAAACCTATTAGTTAATGTTTTCATTTCAGCAAAGCACTATTAGAAAGACATTATGGTCCTGAAGCAGTCACAGCTTTAAGGTGGCATTTATGTCCTTCTGGGACTGAATGGAACCATATCCCAGAGGAGACCTTGGAGTATGCTCAAAGATAAGTATACTTGTGCATATCATGTATTTATTGGCCCTCCAATATTTAGTCTTTTTTTTTTTAAAGTTACATTAGCTTTAATTCCAATTTTCCTGTAGTGTCTAGTGCTGAATTGTGCTTTTTCCCCTTCAGATTCTAAGGTAATCATTTGAGGATTTATCTTCCAGTTAAATAAATTCCATACTGACAGCATTACTTTACAATAGAAAAACAAGTAGAATAACAATTTATCATTTTTTATACGGCTGCGTACAGAACAGTGGCTCTGTTTTTTGTTTTATTATTACAGAAGCAATTAAAAGTGCCAGGCAGGGACCAGTCCCCACTGCATTATGTGCTATTTAAACATAGAGTTCAGCGTCCCTAATAAGTTTACAGTCTCTCTTGCACAGTGCCAGACTTTCTTACCCTCACAAACACACTGGCTTCTTGCTGTATCATCTTCAGAGGGTGGCCTGAGGATGCTCTCTATACCAGGCTTGCCTGCCATGGAGATCCAGAGTCTGTAAACACAGCCTGTGCCCGGGCTCCAGGGTAGGTAGGAAACGCCAGCCCCGCTGTGCCCAACAGGAGGCACCCACAGCCCACAGGCTGCCTGCGAGGCAGACGTACGGACGAGCGCAGGTGAAGGAGGCCAGCAGCATCTTCTGCAGCCATGACTCTGGAGACCTCCTTCCACAGCCATAGCTTTAGCAGAGGGCTGTCTACCTCTAGTTACGACTCCGCCATGGGGAAAGATGGTGCTTCTTCCAGTCCTTTATAATCCTTACCCAAGGACCTCGTCACGCAGCTTAACATATCATTTTCTATGGTCTTTTAAGTACAAGTGCACATCTGCAGAAATATTTCTAAAGCTATATGTAAAGTTTAATGTATAGTGCATAAATAACAGATGCACAAGTGCATCTTGAGATGAACAAATTCTGTGAACATATTCATAATTAGAGATTATAACACATTGCAGACTTCAGGAAAGATATTTTCTATGAGGAATTATAGGCATCAGTGCATCGCAGAGTGAGGGGCTGGATTTAGATCATGAATCTTTTTTTCCAATTTATAAAGCTGCCAAAGTTGACACAAGAGTAGGTAAATTAATTGATAGGCCTTGTGCTATAAAGGTGTAGGCTTAAAATGTAAGCCTCAATATGCCACAGATCCTGCCGAGCCTGAGCACTGTGAGGGTCCCTGTGGGTTAGCCTAGCGCAGAGATAAGGAGTCCTCTCAGTCAGACCATCTTGCCCATGGGCTTTATTGACTTCCCCGCTCTGGGTTTATTTCCCCCACGGCGCAGTGCCCGTCAGATACTGAGAGCTGATGTGCGCCCATCAGCACAACTCCAGGGGGACTCATCATGCTCAGGCAATGAGCCCAGGTCTGTGACCCCAGCTAACACCCTGCACATATTGCCATGGCGTGTGAAGTTACCAGCCCTCTCAGAGCCAGTTTTGGATTAGTCGCACTAAACTCTGTTGCACTGCCTGGGCCTGCGCTGATATTCCCTTTGTATGGACTGGCTAAGGCATAAATCCAGGTGCTGCAGGTGAAGACAGCATGGGAGAGCTTGCAGGCTTCTTGCCAACACCACATCTGATCTGGGGAGTTAAAAGACCACTTTGGTTTCCAATAACCTCAACCTGACAGCTTTCATGAGCACTGAATCTGCTTTTAAAAAACGGAACCCCTCAACGGAATTAAAGCCCAGTAATACGGTTGTCTGTTATTTATTCTATATTTAATAATCCCTCTCTATGACACACATTGGAGATATAGGAGATGCTCTCATAAACTTTTTAAGATAAACCCATTTCTTTCCCAGGAGGTTCCACCTGACACAAGCCATTACGGAAGATTGACAGGGAAGCGTACTGGTAGCCAAGACATGCTATAAGACAAGCAGAAGATACTTAAATGATTTATTTGTGGTAAGGCATTTGAGGAGCTGTTTGGCCTCTGCAGAAAGGAGTTATGGGGGTACCGTACTTCCAAACCGAGGTAGTATTTTGGGGAATAAATTGAAATACAAAATTTGCCCATTTATTACATACATTAGTTACAAAACATTGGCTTTTCCACACCTATTAGCCAAATATCACTGGTTTCAAACCAGCAAGCAGGAAAAGATAAGGAACACAAAGTGCTCTTGGGGACCTTACTCTCCCAGGAAGGGGGAAGGGAGGTATTTGGATCACCCAGTATGCAGCAAGAGGCTGACAGCAGATCATGTTGAATCAGTTTCAAAGTTCAATGCAAACTCAATAGAAGTACATGGGCAAGAAGTATGGGAATCCTCCCAGGAGTCTAGATTGCAAGAAATACAAACTGAAGTCAATGCACCCCTGAAAAGCAATGTTGCCTACTTGGAAAACCACTAAGTAACACCAAGCTCTCTTCTACAGCAGACGAAAAGTACTGCGTGTTACCTCTCAGAGCTGCTGGTTTGGCAGGTGGGGGGTGGGGAATATTTGGTTCTAGATCCTCATCTGACAAGATCATAAATTATTAAGCAAAAGATCCCCCAAGCAACCTTCTGAAATGAGGGAGAACTAGCTCAGGGCACGGAAAACTCTTCCTACCACATCTGCAAAGATAGAAGGGTGGATACAATGATTTTTTTTCTGAATTTAAAGTGCCTAAATAAACATGAAACAGCAATAGATAAACTTTAACATTTAAAGCAATGTAGATTTTTCAATGCCTGTAAGCAATTGAACTTTCCCTCAAATATTCAGAAAACAGTCTTTACTGTGAGGATGAATTTGACATTTTTTCAGACCAAACAATTTTTCCAAGCTGTAGTTATGGAAGGGGAAGAGAGGACATGCGGAAAGGTGCGTAAGCCAGCCTGTGGAGCACAGGCTGCTTGCAGATTTAATTGTACTGAACTGCTGCCTCTCTTTATGTCTGCTAGATTTAAACCTCCTTACACCACCAACACATCCAAGTCCAGCAAAGCACATCAACAGATGCTCTAACTCATTCAGATTACTCATACGCTTAAAGAAAATCATGTGCTCATGTGTTTTGCTGGGCTTCTCACCTCAGAACCAGAAGCAACTCAGAGATGTTTTCAGTCGTGAATGAAATTAAGAATTTGGGAGCAGTCAGAAAAGTCTTTTTCTACAAAACCTGCATTTCTTTGTGTCTCTGCAACTTGACATTCAGCTATTTCTACCATTTACATCTTGTTAATGCTGGGCAGGTGTTTTCCAGTGCAGAATTTTCCATTAGCAGGATGTCAGAGGGACACACACAGGACAGTGGGATTCTTGGAAGCTGCGAGGGACTGGCAGCCTCTCAGAAGCTGCATGAGAAACAGCACGATGTCAAAATTTACTCTTCAAAATGTTTTAAGGTTCAGATGTTGCATCACGTATTTGGCTAAATTAAATTTCCCGGCAACTGTTTTCTTAAGCAAACATTTGTTTTCAAACCAATCCCCGTGTTTTTTTTATTTCCCCCCTCAATGTAATATCTGAATCAGCAGATTTCAAATACTCAATATATCTTTAAACGCCAATGCACAACAAGTATAGCAGGTGTTTAATTGTGGTTTAAAGATCCACATTTTTCACATTTTACAATCACAATTAAAATTAAGCAATAACACCAAAGGAGTTCCGGTATGCAGCAATAATACTTACCCATATAGTGAAATTGATAAGGATCCAGATATAATGATGCCCATTGTAGTAACCCTGTGGTGACTGATTGCTATTCTGCTGTTAGCAAACAACCAAGAAATACTTTATTTTTTTCAGAATTATCAATTTGTTTCTAGGGTATGAGAACAATGAAAACCTTAAGGGAGAAAGCAATAGTTAGTGAGGTATTAAAACAGTTCTATAACTAATAAAAACACTAAATCAAGTTAGATGTGCAGCAGTGTGTCATTTCTATTTTAATAAAAAAGTACATTATTCTCTCCTCAAAATTACAAAATTTTATTTTTTTTAGTCATTGCCAACATAATCGGAAAGTTAAAAAAAAGTAATAAATCTACAGTTTCTGGAACTGTCATTTATGTGATTTTCTACTCTTTAAAAAGACTGAGTGTAGCACATGTATTCATAAAACAATCTTCTTGAAGACTTATTTGCATCATTGCTTAGAATTTTTTTTAAGGGGAAAGCTTGGGAAATTTCAGATTAAAAAATGTTTGAGTTTCATAACGCCTCCATACATGAGTGAGCTGTGGAATACATTCTTAGGAGCTATAGCTCCTACACATATTGTACTAGGTGATAAAATAAATCTAATGGTTTCATACTGCACCGTAGATCCTGCAATATGGAAAAATCAACAGATAAAAGGAGCTCTTCTAATGTGGAGACCTGAGTAATAAAATTCACTGTTCAAAGAATGAGTGATGGTATAATCACAAATTAATGTGCAAAAGATCATACTCCTTAGCTTCCAAAAAAGCAGAGCAGGAGAGAGGTGATGGTCACATGGCTGGGAATGGTATTTCTATAATTTGAGTGATCTGAAATTCATTGCTTATTAATATTTAATAACTCTACAACCCAATCTCATAGTTCTTGCTCAAGCAAATTTCCCATAGAGGTCCATGACATGTATAGATGTGTAGAAAAAAATCAAAATATAATTAGGAACAATGGTAAATAACACTAGGTATTGGTACTGTTCTGGTGAGAAGGGCTAAAGGGAAGTGGCAGCCACGGTGAGGGATGATCACTGTTGTAGTTCAGCCCCGATCGAGACCAGACTACGCAGTCTCTCTCTCACTCCCCCCACCCTCCAAGAGAATAGGGGGAGATGATATAAGGAAAAACAGCTTGAGGTTTGAGATAAGGACAGGGAGAAAATCCTTAAAGTTACTGTTACGGGCAAAACAGACTTGACTTGGGGAAAACTATTCATTTATTACTACAAAGAGTAGGATAATGAGACAGAGAACAAGATAACCTCCCCCCAGCCCTCCCTCTTCCCAAGCTTAACATTATCTCTACTACCTTCCCCCTCTGAGCGGCAGAGGGGGGAAGAGGGAATGGGGGTTGTGGTCAGTTCATCACGTGTTGTTTTACACTGCTTCTTCATGGTCAGGGGAAGAACTCCTCACATTCCTCCCCTGCTCTGTTGTGGGGTCCCACCCATGTGCCACAGTCCTTCCTGAAACTGCTCTGGCATGGGTCGTCTCTTCCACGGGGTGCAGTCCCTCCAGAATGGCTGTCCCAGCGGGCCCTCCACGGGCCACAGCCACCTTCAGGCATCCACCTCCCCCAGTGTGGGGTCCTTCACGGGCTCCAAGTGGATCTCTGCCCCTCCATGGTCCTCCATAGGCTGCAGGGGGACAACCTGCTCCACCATGGTCGTCACCACAGGCTGCAGGGGAATCTTGGCCAGGAGCAGCATTACTCCTCCCCCTCCTTCTGAACTGACCTTGGCGTCTGCAGCCATTCCTCTCACAAGAAAAGTTCTTCACAACAGGCTGGCAGACGCCTCTCAGAATCTCTTCACATCATCCATCTCCTCTCCTCTCCACTTCTTGCAGCCGGGCCGGGCCGAGTTGGGCCCAGTCGGCCGCCTGACAAGAGGCCAGAGGGTGAGGCCTGCAAGGCCCACAAGGCTCGCGCCTCCCCCTCTCTTTGACCCCGTTCAGCTGCTTCACATCTTCTCCTTCTTTCTTTTTTTCTGTTTTCCCCTTCTTAAATACGTTATCGCAGAGGCGTTACCACAGAACATTCTGCTACCAATCGGCTCGGCCTTGGCCAGCAGCAGATCCGCCCTAGGCCTGGCTGAGTCCACTGAACAAAGGGGAGCGACTTCTAGCAGTTTCCTACAGAAGCTACCACCTTAGGCCCTCCCTCACTAAACAAAACCACAACATCACTTACTTGAGAAAAGGAAAATTAGAGATTTCTTGAGAATGGCACTTCTTCCAAACACGCTGAAACAAGCACACTACAACACTTCAAGCTTAATTTTCCATTCTGTCAGCTGTACCGTCAATAATATTAACTCCTTTGTGCATCTAGAAAAACTGTAGCTTTATGAGAAGTTAAACCTTTATGGAACTATACTGCCCAATCTTCCCTTTCTTCCTGAAATCAGAGGGGAAATCTGAGATTTTATTGGACAAGATGAGTGGAAAGGCAAACAGCACACTGCTGCATTCCCTTCCTTCACGTACCACCTCATGTCTCATGAACATTCAGGGGTAGTGCTAACAAACAGCATATAAAAGCATAAGGGGATCTGGACCTGCTCAGCCAAAATACAGATGCTCAGTCAAATTCATCTTCCTTCTTAAAGATGGTTTCAATGAATCTGTTTGACTTTATAAAAATATAAGTGGATCTGGGGAGCAGAAGCATTCTTGCACTGTTAAAAGCATGTTTTTCTTGACTTCGTTCAAGTCTAGTCTGTCCTCCACAGCTCCCAGCTCCTTGGATTTGGGCTTTGTGAACATTCCTGAGATGTCAACATTTCATCCAAATCAAGAAAATGTTTACATTTCCAAAGCTCTCATTGAATAGAAACATGGTTTCTTGCCCAGGTCTAGCAGATTAGCCTGCTCCCAAATTAAAGCACTGGCGAGAAGCTAATGCAGCTTAATTCCCATTCAAAGAAAACCAGCCATTTCTAAATCTGTTCCTGTTCCTGTAGATATACCATCTGGAGAAGGTCATGTAGGAGGAGAAAGAAAGAATGGGAAGGAACAGGATGCAGAAAGGCTGCCATGTAGAAGACTGCGTTTAGGTGAGAACATAAACGAAGGAAGTGGTGAGCTACGAGAGAAATGAGTGGGTGGGGAAGAACTCTCTACTGATGGCTGGCTGACGGATGGCCATTGTATAAATACATTGTAATTAAGAGGCAGTTCCCATCATAAAAAGTTTACAGCCTAAATAATTCAAGCACACAAAGACTGAAACAAGCAAAATGAATTTTATGGATGGGAAACCAAGGTACTTTGCTAACACTGTACTCTATGTCCTTCTGAACTGACCCGATGAGCCTTTTCTTACAAATGCATTTTTGATGTGCTTAACAAAATGCATTCACTTCATGCAGTTGGCAGACTTGGTTGTTGCATCAAAAATAGTTAATGGCAAGTATCAGCATTTTTATATTTTTTTCCTTGTGCAAGTATTTAATAACAGGGAAATAGCAAACAACAGCTGTGTAAAAGGAAAGAGCAGTGTAAATGAATGCTCATCCTGCATCACAGGGAACGATCTGAGCCTAAGATTCAGACTGGGAACTTTCCCCAGACTGTAACCAGATGCTTTGCAAACAGTCGGTTTGCTACTCACAAAGTGGGTCAGGAGAAACCTGACGGGTATCATTCTTCACAGGTACATTGGGCATATGTGGTATCAGGTAAGGAAATAACGAGTCTATCTATAAGTAGCCAAGACCAGAAAGACCTCCAAAATTGAGGGCTCTAAGCAACACAGGGAAACCAGACAAATCCCATCCTGACAAACATAAGCAGAAGGCCTGCATGCAGGAGAGCATGCTAAGAATGACTCCAGCTTGACAGGAATCAAACTGCCCCTGATATCTGTGAAGCCAAGGGCTTTTGCCCTGCTGGGAAGGTCTGACTTGCATTGCCTTTGCCTTTCCCGGCAATGTTGAGCCTTATTTTAGGAGAGTTGTGGATAAAGAGGGTTCTTTTATTTTTTTTCTCGCTAGGCTTCCTTGATCTGATCATGACGCAAAAAAACTAATTACAGCAATTAATACAGAATTAGAATAGTTTCATGCTAACTCTGTGAGTAGCTTTCTAGCAGCAGATTGCCTAGAGATACAGGGTTTGAAGCAAACTCTAAAGCTCTTATTTTCCTGATTACAGCTGTTGAAAAACTAACATGTTGGTCCTCAGAATGAAGAGGGAAAGCTGACTATGAAGCCCTTATGAGTATATTATTCTGCAAAGTGCAGCAATACATTAATAATAGACAGAGGCTTACAAAGGAGCTAAGAAATGTGCTCAGAAGCCAAATCCTGTTGCATTCTCAGGCTCTTCATTACTTTTCTGTGCTTGAAAATTATGCCTACCTGGTTATTTTCCTTTAATGTCACCAGAGAGACAGATTAATCAAAATGGGAAAACAAAATAGGGAGATGTAAAAGGAAGAAGTCAGCTGCAAATGTTCTTCAGTGACTTTAAACAATGTTAAGTAAAATCTAGCAAATTAGTGCAGAGAACACAGCACATGGTAACGGCATGACTTCAAATGGCTTGCTCTCCTTTTAAACTTTAACATCTACCATATACACACTGGACACACGTTACTCATGCTTACTTTTGTATATTACCGAAAAAAAAAAAAATAAAGCAAGAGAAGAAAGTGTAAACACTTGCCAGCATATTGTTTGCTGGCAATAGCAAACAAACCAAATACTGAACAGTCATGCTTCATCCAACAAGCATAGCTGCTAGCCAAATGAAGGCTTACAATTCTTTGGATGAAAAAGAGACAACCATCCATTCACCTCTGTATTAAGGATTTGATGAACTGTGCTGCAGCAAGTTAGGAATCAATCTTTGGGAAAGAACTGATAGGAGCATTTACTACAGGATGTGGCAAAGTGGATGAACTTCTTACATGCACAGTTTCCAAGAGCAAACATCTACAATCACAGACTGCATGGTTCATTCTGACAGGGAACAAAAAAAAAATCCCGAACAGCTTCATCAGTGGAAACTGGATGTGACCCTTGGAAGATATCAGTTTCAGTTCTCCTTTCGCATTGCTTTAAGAGACTGAAGAGACAGTACCTGGACTTACTGGCCTGGCAGTTTGATCTCTTCCTCTGCCCCCTCAGCACAGAGGATTTTCCTCCTACACCCACTCCCCAGCCTCTGGATGAAGAAAAGCAGCTTGGTGTGGGTTGTGATTCCCAGCTGGGGAGTGTCTCTCAGGCCATCAGGAAATCTGTGGTGGGAATCCTCCTCCACTAGATCAAGGGAAGTGCAGGAAATTGCATGGACCTATAGAATGGTTAGGGGTTGGAAGGCACCTTTAAAGGTCATCTAGTCCAACTCTAGTCTAGACTTGCACTGTCTTCCTCCAGTTAGTGCAATTTTAAAATATTATGCCGAAGTAACACTTTTTCCATGGTGGTACGTGGAAAGCACGAAGCTCCTTGCTACAGGCAATAGGATTTTGGGGCGCACTGTAGGGAGAAAAATAGGGAGAAGGAGAAGCAATAGCTGCAACACTCTGCCCTCTCTTGGGGCAATGTAACTTTTGGGAAGGGAAAGTGAATCTGGACCATGAGCTATAGTGAACCACTGTGGTACACCAGCAAGCTTGGATTTGGCATGAAATTCCAATACATATTCAAAGCACTCTACACGTACAGTTTGTAAGAAAATCCTCAAGATAATGTGAAAACCCCTGTAGCTTACAGTAGCCCAATCTGTCAAAGAAATAGATGTGTCCACAGAAATAAAACAATTCTGAGTGTGCAGCCAGAAAATGTATGATACTAAGAAGCCGTCTTAAACAAATAACCATTAACGGAACAAACCTGTTAAAATAATTTCTCTTTCATGCACAAAGGTTATGAGTTTAATAGATTTTTACTGTATTAGCACAGAAATGCAGTTGCACTTTCACTTTCTGTAGCTAATCTTGAAGGAACACGCATTAACATACTGTATTTTTCTGCTGTATTAATGAACATTACAACTAAGACAGTATTATACTCATTATGAACCTAATAACTAACACATGATCCCAAAGCATTACTATGTTAACACTTTCCGGCAGAGATGTGAAATCAATAGCACCCCTGTTTGGATTATTATTAAAAAGAATCTTGCTTACTAAGAAAAGGGAACCTTGTATAATATTTTCTTTTTGTTTCACATTGCTCAGGACATACCTGACGTCCAGTATCCATGATGTTAGCCAGCTCTGCATGTGAATTAGCTGCAGAATCAGGGATTGGATATTACGATTAGAAGATTATCAACATATTTTCCATTAAAAAAAACCAACCAACCAACCTATACTACTAGTAACAAAACTACTGAGGTCCATGAAATGGCCCCAGGATTGAATTAGGTTCCATAGACTTATTATTAATATTAATGGAGTCAATGAGTGTTTGCTGGATTTGAAGAACCAGGTCTACAGGCTTTCTGGTAATGTAAATATTAAAACACTGAAAGAATGTCTTAGAGATTAACTGGCCAATACATGTGTTCTCAGAGGCCACATTTATGTGCAGTCAGTGGCTTGAGGACTAGATCAATATGATCGTGGTTGCCTAGAGCTTGCTCTGTACTTTATCTGACAAGCTTTGACAGACCCAACTTGAGTCTACACCTCCATTCTCTTCACAACACACACAGAGTAATATTTTCAAGCGGAGCTGACCTGCCAACCAGTCAGCTACATCTTCACTGGTCAGATTAAATGCTTTGCAGTCCCCATGCTCCACTTAAATGTCCCACTTTGCACATCCCCAGTCCTCATGGCACTTGTTAACCACCTCTATCTTAAATAGCTGTTGTCGTCTGCTTCGTACTTCTGGTATCTCCTTGTCATCTCTGTCTTTTCTTCTTGCTCCTTCCTCTCTTTTTCTATGAAGACGCATAACCATATCTGCAGACTCTAAATAGCATCAGTGGCTGTTGGTGACCTTGTGTTGACAGTAACATTCACACTTTTGCTCTTTTTCCCACCTGGTAGCAGGAATCAGAGGAAATACTCTTTCCTCACCCCAAATGTTTATCTTTCCTGGCTCCATTATCATCTTGGAACAAGAGAATGCACATGGCTCCTGCTGCATCTTCCTGACTTTTCTGCTTAAAAATTAGTGTTGGTGCTACCCTTTCACCCTACTTTTTATACATGTTACATCCTTCCCCTTTATACTCCACAAATTCAATCAATGGGTTTCAGACTCAGTGAGCCTCCACTCAACTGCTTTCTAGCTAGCTTTAAAGAAGCAAGCAGCAAACAAAGAGAAAAACAGAAACAGGGTAATGGATGCAAAATTACTTCCTTTCAAAGAGTCTGCACACGCCTTCCTGTATTTGGATGACTTAGGTATGTTTCCCAAGCTTGAATCATTAAAAATGCTATTCAGGAAAATGTCAGGATTGTAGAAATGGAAGAGTACTTGCACAACATCTCTGGGAATTATTAGACTGGTGCAAGAATTAACACCAGGGCAGCACAGGGAATACTATGATATCTTACCTCAGGCCCACACACAGCAGACATTTCATGCAGATTACATCCTACTGATAATGACCCATCAAAGAAAGATCTCAAAATTTATCTCTAGCTACCTGATAATATCACAACAGGCATGCTAAGGCACAGTTTTAAAAGCACTTCCAGCCTGTGACACAGGTGGTGTTTTTGTCAGTGGCAGCGGCTCTAGGTAGGTCAGGTTGAATTGGAAGCCAAGGTGAATTAGGTCCGAGCCTTTGGAAACTTTAATCTTTTCTTGTTGGTATAAGATGTACTGTATGATACAGGACTGTCATCAATACACAGAAGCCTGTTTCCTTGACATTATTATTACAAGCATATGACGACACCCGAAGTATTCCTGAAGAGTATTCTTCTACCTGTCACATGAGGAGAAGCTTGTCAGCCATAG
This sequence comes from Chlamydotis macqueenii, assembly GCF_036417535.1. Taxonomy (NCBI): domain Eukaryota; kingdom Metazoa; phylum Chordata; class Aves; order Otidiformes; family Otididae; genus Chlamydotis; species Chlamydotis macqueenii. The sequence continues at coordinate 38,232,251 of NC_141557.1, read as the reverse complement.
CTGTTCGCAGATTCAAAGTCTTCTGTTTCCAGTTTACTTTTTTCCGAGTGTGTCTTATTGTTACTATAAGGCGTCAGTGCCACAGTGAGTGATGCTACTGGGTAAAAAGAGCTAAGAGAAGATTTTTCCTGAAGAAAATACAACAATCTTTGTGATAATATGCAAGCTACTCATCTTTGCCTGGCAACACTGCCCTAGTCAAACAGCCTGTCCAATTTGTGAGTAAGCACAACACTCTCCAAATAACACAGCGAGTGGTGTAAGGAGCCAACAAAGACTTTCCAGTGCTGAGCACTGAAATCCCAGTTGGGAATGGCCAAACGGCTGTCTGCTTCCAGGTTACACATGAACGGTTAATGGAACGTGCCACTGCTAATCTACAGTAGGTCATGACTGGAGTCGGCTCAAAACAGTTTAAAAGCTTCCACAGTTGTGTCAGTTGTATTTGCCTGGTAGAAGGGAGAGGGAGAAAGGAGATGGGAGCAGAGGAGGGAGGACATTGCACTTACTTTGCTTCTCTTTTGCACCTGCTCACAAAGGACAGTAGGAGTACGCCTGCCCCAACTATATTCTGACACTCAGCAGCACAGGGGCACAAGCGCTGAAGCAAAAGGACAGGAGACCAGCAGAGATCAGCAGAGTCTTCTCCTGATTTACCCAAGAAAGGTTCAAGTATGATGGTAGGAATACACAGACATTGCTCATGTCTCTTACAGCTGGTTTTAATACGGCCTTCTCCCACCCCACTAACACTTCCCTTAACATTGGTAAATATGAAAGGGCAACCACAGGCTGCTGTAGCTACAGTTACTTATCCCACAGCTCCACAGTTAATTAAATGCTATTTTCATCGAGATAGCTATATTTTTGACCTGCCTACTAAATTTTTTAAATTTTATGCTTTATGCTGATAGATTACTTCCCTGAAAACAAGACTCTCCTGGCTTTTTTCAAGACATAGAGAATAAGAAGTCCTAAAAAGCTTTTTTTCTGCTACTTAATTTCTACATGTTCCTGTCTTGCACCCTCCCCAATGCATCACTATCCACTGTGCCCAGGCTGTAGAAGAAATAAATCTTAAATAAACCCCATCTTCAAAATTTGGATCTTTCTCTTCAACTGTAGAATAATATTTCTGAAGTATCTTTCCTGAGGAGTACAGATCCTTTAAATACCATAGGGGTATATTGACACGATGTGAGTCAGCTCGTAGAGCTGCAATGTCTTGAGTCTTTGCTGAGGAGCTGAAGCCAGCAATGCCAACATCTGGCAGAGCTGCATTGCTGATCCAGCTGTCGTCCCACCCATATTAGCATCATCCATATCACTATATCTCACTACTCATATCCGAATGACGTAGTTTCACAACGCTGTCCTTGAAAAGAGAAGCCAAGAAAGTACAGGTGAGTTAATTTAACTGCAGAAAAAACTCAGAATTAATAATCAACTGACCTATCTGGAAGGTAAAAAGGAAATAACTAACAGCCAGCATAGATTTATTAAGAATAAATCATGTCAGACGAGTCTAATTTCCTTCTGTGAAAGGGAAACAGTGCCTGTGGATACGGAAAAGTAGTCAGTGCTCTGTGTATTGACTTCAATAAGGATTTGACAAACTTTCTTAGGGCTTCCTCATAGGCAAACTAAGCAAAGACACCCTGTGAAATTACTGTAAAGTGGTTACAAAAAACGTTCAAAGAAGGTCACTCAGGAGAATCATCATCAATACTGCATTCTTCCCACAGTGGAGGAATGGGACCTCACAGGGAGCTGTTCTGAAGCCAATACCACTTCCTACTTCCAGTAACATTTTGGACCTTGAACACTTTTGTGACTTGCTGATCACAACAACCTTACAGCTGTTGCAAGCACATTGAAAGACAGCACTGGAATTCAAAAACTTGCTTAGAAACTGGAGAAATTTCATGTAAGAAATCAAGATGAAGACAGACAAGAAGACAATCTTCTGGTCCCAGGAAAGGGAGAAGAGACAGGTGATAGCAGCTTTGTGATAGCAGCTTTTCAGAAAAGGGTTCATAGATTGTAGCATGTCACAAGGTAAATGCAAGTAAAAAATTCTGTGCTGTTGTGAAAAAGTAAAGAAATACAGTGGCATGTATAAATGGAAACCCATATAAAATGCCCCCAGTGCAAGGGGCTTGATGCAGTCCTTCTGTTCTACTGATGCCTGGTAAGACTGCAGCTGGAGGGAAGCTCCGGTACCAGTGAGGCCTCAGTTTTGCAGAGCATGCTTCAAGAAAGACATGAGCAATACGGGAGTCCCTGAGACAACAATAACAATGATGCAAGATTTGAAAATTTATTCTGTTAAGGGAGACTGAAAGAACTGGGAACATTTATTTATAGAAGAAAATAAGCAGATGTGAGCCAGAATAAGAATCTCCAGGTATATGAAAGATTACTGTAAAGAGGAATAAAATAAGGTGTACATGATATAAAATAACAGGATTAAAATGCAGCAAGGAAGACTCAAGCCAGATATTAAGAAAAACTCTATAACAGTAAAGATGGTCAATTACTGAAATAACGGGCTAGGGAGACTGTGGAGTCTCCACCACTGCAAGTCTTTATGAGGAGGTTAGACAAATGTCCACCAAGAATTTTATACTGGCAGAATTCTTGATGGTCCTGTCTACCCCACTTACTATTTCTGTATTTCAAAACGAGGTATCATTACGCTCAAGCCAGCTCTTGCCAGTGCCACTGTTTGGGAAACAGTGCTGCAGATCCACAGATGTGACTCAGAAGGCAGTCACACTATTAGAGTCCATGAAGGTATGGACCCCTGGGATGGAGTGGGATGGACTTGGACAGCTTAGCTCTGCCTCATCCCTGTTGCCTGAAAACCATAGGTCTAGTTCTCAAAGGCATCAAAGCTGTTCAGGAAAGCTGAGGCCTGAGAAGGTGCAACTGCTCCATACAGAAAGAGGCCCTGAGAATTATTCTGGGTCTCTAGCTCCCAAGTCAATGGAATTTGTGTAAATAAAGAGGTTCAATGCATGTGAAATTCTACCCAATACGTTAAGTACTAAGACATTAAACATTTTCTGGGCCATGCACTTGTACAGTATGTGAATTATTGTAGATTTATCCACTCCATATTGGAATACACTGTACTACTAAGTGTGGGTACAGTAAAAAAAAAACTCATTTCATGCATAAGTCCGTTGCTAGGTGTGCCAATTTTCTGGTCTGCGATCCCCCAGACTACCTGGAATATATGTATGCGGAATTGAGTTCAGTTCTGTTTATGTTGAACGGTGCTTTACTATGCAAGTTGTCCCATTACAGATCTCTTTGCACTTGCAGAGCAAGATAATGGGATCATGCTCAGGTCTGGTACGATAATTGACATTAATAGATTTTTTTTTTCCCAAAAGTGCATAAACTATGGAAGAGATTGCTATAAGAAAACTGCTTTTCATGGTAGCAAACCCTCAGCAAGCTAACAGTATAGCCATTAACTGCCAGCATAATTTTACAAGTAAAAATTTAAAAAAAAAAGAGTAGAAGCTTTGATTTGAAGATCCACCTCATTGACTATCTAATTCATTCCTAATGATATAATCATTGGTGAACAGTAAGTGCAATTCAGAAGGTCAGAATTCTAATATTAGTCACTAGATTTTATAATCAAAGTGCTGCTTTACTACCAGTTTCTGTTCTTCATTGTCAAAAAGTAAGAAGAAACATGACCTATTTTAAACACGGTGATAGAAGGCATTTGTACAAAACAAGCATTCATAATTCAGTTCTGGCTATGAATTAGCCTTAAATGAAAATATTTTTATGTCCCTGTCCTAAGAATACATAAACAGAAATAAAGCCAAGCCATAGACAGATTAATTACTGCATTGTTTTCCTCATGGAAAATAAGGTCTGGATAGCCTACTGCATTATTTGTACTAAATAATCAATATTTTATGGTCTTTTAACTTTACAAGTACATTTAAATACTCTTTTTTGAGAAATCCTAGTGCAATACTGTGAGCATAACTCATGGTCATATTCAGGTGAATTAATGGTTCCCTGAAACACACCATACATAGGAAGTAATATTTCATCTGCATCTATTTCTCTTATTCATTACCTAATCTTTCAAACCCCAAATCTCTCTGCAGCTCCTTCTGAATTTCAACAAAACATGTTCTAGTGGTCTTGTTCATAGCAAGGGCATATATCTGTACATTTGCCTTATCATAGACCATTGAGGAATGCCAGCATTAAAGTTTTTTTAAAAGTGCCATCTTTAGGCTCAATGCCTTAATAACCTGCTGAATACCTACATATTCCAGAATGGTTGCTAAAAGGTTTATAAAAATAATTACTAAGCAATTACTGACATGCACCATGAATGGTGCAAGGTCCTACATTAAAAGACATGGTTGCACAACACAGAACCCCTTTCTCTCCCTTCATGCCACTATGTGGGGACTTTGCCCCTACCAACTCCAGCTGCATTGCAAGTTTCCTTGAATTCAGTAAGAGATCTGGTGAGGGAGTAATGCAATGCAAAGGAGCAGAATGAATCCACGTTTTAGTAGTTTCAGAAGAAATTTTGATCAAAGTTTAATTGATTTTTTTTCATATTGGTTTAATCAAAGTTTGCAAATGTCTCTTCACAACTATTTAAAGTCAGGCTTGCCAAATATATACCTTTAAATGGATGTCCACCACAGATACACTTTTTGTATTGATGAATAACAGGGGAAAAAAGGTACAAATTAAATGCAACAGCAAATGTCTATTGGAAGGCCCAATTACTTCCCTACCAATGTATCTCCCTTGGACTTACTAACTACAAAGAGCCCCTCAGTGCAGTCTTAAGACCCTAGCTCAGAAAAGATTTCATGCGCAAGCTTAGATGTGAATAGGTGACCAAGTTTCATTAAAGTCAGGATGGAGCAACCCACTCAAGTCAATGATCTTGCCCAGTGTTTTTCTCAGTCATGCTGCCTTGATGAATCAGCTTTCAGAACCAGTAGCCTGAGACCAGGTTGATCTCTTTGAAACCTGGTTAAAGTTCTACCACCCTGAAAGGAATAAAAAGCATCACCTTATGTCATCCTTTGCCTCTGATGAAGTTAAGATGAGTATACATTAGACTTTTTTTTCTGTAAATATATTGCTTATTTTTGCACTATGTTCAATTGAAGAATAACATTGTCTTTTAAAGTAGCATCATTTTGCAAATGTCACTGTAATTTTCCCCAAAGTATCATCCATTAGTTATAAAAGGTGCAAATGAAAAGGATTTTAAAATTGGCATGGGGGTGGAGAAATAAGGAATAATGCACTAACAGTCTAGGTGGTGGCTGGATTTTTGGCAAGCTTTCGAGAGAGAGATAGAGTGAGGTGTTCACCTGAACTTCTTGTACATTTTTATACATTAAGGTAAAAAGAACAAAACTATCAGGAGGTATGAAAGCATTTCTAAGGCAGGAATTAAAAGCAAGGACCCACTGCAGTGCACAAATGCACACATATATGTATATAAATAGATATTAAAATTCATGTCTCTATGTACTTAAATTAAAAAAGAGAATGAGATAGCTTGGCAGTTAGGACTTTGTGCATCTCATCACCTCCAATGGCGTTTTACAGTAGTAGGATCAGTTATTGACCAAAGTTATGAACCACTTCTGGTCTGTAAGACCTAACATGACTGAACTGCATGTGCAAACTAGACCTTGATTAGGAAACTCAGAACAGGTTTCAGTAATATTAGGTTTGTAACTGAGTTTTTCCACTACCTGATTAGGTTCTGGATTTTTCCCATGACCTCCTAAGTCTTCATGGAAAAACTGGACAGCATATTTTCATTCATTTTCATCAATTGATTCATGCATGGAAAGAATTTTGACCAGCATTAGTCACAGTTACATGCATCACTGTTGCCATCTATTCAGAATATTAAGTAAAAAATGTTTTAGATGCTGTTTATGAAAATATACTCTTTAAATTCTTGTTGCTAATACATTTATTTTAATTTTTAAAGTAAATGTCTTATTCTAATATCAGAATGGCTACCATTCACTCATTCTTCTCTGTTTTCATCCTTGTGGTGGGCACAAACATTAGTATGAATAGCATTCAGTTCAAAAACAAAGCTAAAGACATTTCCTCTATTTCCTCTTCTGATTCTTCCCCTTGACCACAAAATTGTGAAAAATTATAAAGTAATGGGAAAAAAAATCACCAGACAGCAAATAACCTCAGGTAGGAAACCTGCTTCAGCTTACTACTGCATTGATTCAAACCATTGACTTTCATCTATGACTTGCACCACCTTTTAGCTCAATACCTTAATAATCAGGTTATTAGCTATTCTGTCTCTTAAAACTGAATTATTTTTATCCTTAGCTGGTAGCCAAGCTCAATATTTTAATAATCAGGTTATTAACTATTAGCTAATCTCAATGATTTGGGCCTCATTTGTTAGTCAAGCAGTGGGGAATTAGATCTCAAGAAGCTTCACACAAAAGAAAAAACACGACTCATCCAACTCTGCTTTAGGACTTGATACTCAGAAAATGTAAGACACTTATCCAGTATTTTCCCACATCCTGTGCTCTTCTAAACACCAGTATGGGTTTGGCCCAAGTTTAATTCTGCAGTGTAATAAAACTCCACTTCTATAGATGAGGAAGAAAATATACATACTTAAAGATTAAGAGAGAGCAGAGAGACTATGTTTTCTCTTAATTGTCTGGGAAATAGGATGATAACAAGAAGGCCTCAGGACCTTTTACTTTGTTGAAAAATCTTTTGGTAATCTATGTAGATCTTACTATCTTCCATGTATTTTAAATACTCTAACATGAAGTACAATAGTTCAGGGTTCAGCAAGTTTATGGAGTCTGTAAAGTATGACATGTTAGTATAACAAAATCCAAAGTTTTTGGATTCACATCTCACTTTGTAGTCACTGCCTGAAGATCAATTATTATTAAACTATTGACTTTTTTTTGCATCTTTTAGAAAAGAGACTTCCAAATTTGAGGGTACAGTTAATTTGAACTTGCATTACTAAACAGTAATGATTTTATATATTCCTGGTTTTCAAGTAGACAAAATTAGGCATGCAAGTTTGCTCAAAGCAATTTAAGCAAGGGTCCCTCCCATATTTAAGCATCTTCTTGCCCCTCCTTAATGTGTAGAAAAAAGTGAATACATCTTTTCAAAATGGCTAATATATATATATGCCTTGCTATTCAACTAGAACTTTGACACAGCCAGTCAAATTTGACAAATGATACTTTTCTGATAATTTTCCTGCAACAAAAGATTTTGTTGCTGTTGTTTTATTTAGATAGTTGGATTTTTGTTTGTAGGTCTGAGATTGACTGGGAGGGGATTGCTTTGTCTCGTCTCGCTTCATCAATCAAACATTTCAACTTCAGAAGCAACCTGTGGATGCTGAAGCCCTTGTAAGTGATTTAACAAGTAACATATCTGCATTTGAGTGAAAGACAATGTAAGAAATAACCTACTTTTAATAATCATAACAAACATCAAAGACAGCAAGAAAAGCAGGGTTCAACCTGTTTAGGCTCTTGTAGTATCTCTTCCCTTACATGGCTTTAAACATGAAAATAACTTAATGAAAAATTCTCTCTTGGCTATCTCTAATACACTTTGGATTAATTCCCCTCTGGAAATGTATGTCTCTCTCCATCAACTACAGACGAAACTTAGACATCTAACTTTTAGATCACTAAAGATAATTAAGAGGAATACTTCAGTATAGGGGCAGGGAAAAAGTTTGGGTCAGGGCATGACAGTAAAAAAGTCTCTCCATATTTGAAGTTAGCCTAGTTAGAAACAAAAGTCTCTTTCGGGAGTGCCTGGTTAGAAGACTCTGGCATACAGGTGCAATTTATCTTGAGACATCATACTACTATCTTAAGATGCCATAGGATACAAGCCAGGATTCACGGAACAGTAACACAATCCATTTGTGTTTCTTCTTGAAGCTGTTTGTCATTTCCCACACTGTTTCAGGTAGAATTATTCTTCCACAAATCATCACATTCTAAAACATTTTCCAGCTAAAAGCATCATCAAGTCTCTTTCATAACTTGTTAATGGAACTAAAACCAGTTAGAAACTGTGTTCTAGGTACCATAAAGTGTGCTTTACTGCTGCATTCACTGAATCCATCAGTGGCACCTCACAGACATCCAGCCAGCCTATTTGCTTCATAAATCATTGAAATGCGTGAAGACCTTTTGCATAACCCAGAAACATTCTTTAAGTGTTTAACATCAATAATAATGAAAACTGACACCACAACAACTTAAGCAATGTAAAATACGGCATTGCAGGGTTCAGCTTGACTTTCATTGAAGGATTTCTAAAAATAAGAGTACATCATCAACAGTGACAGCTTGCTTAGTGACTCAACACAGTGGGAAACCTATTGCTCTGGAGGACTATGTTCTGCCTCATTATTTAATACAGACATCACAACCATGCTGTTCTGTTTTCAGTTCTTAAATGCATGATGTAAAGGAATCCACACCTCAATACTTCTGTCTTAAAGAGTGAGAATAATTCAGAGTTGTTAGATCTGCACTACTGATAGCGTACTATCAGCATATTAGTGCCAAGCTACATAATTTATTGTGAGAGCTAGGAACATTTGATAGTCTTTCTAAAACCTCAGCTGCTGGAATCAAGAGATTGTATGAGAACATCTGCTTCCATTTTCTAAGCATCCACACTTCTAGCACTCAGTTTGTGAAGAAAAGCTCTAACCCATGAACAAAATACACTGTAAGGGCTATGAACCCAGGAACATATAGAAATAACTGGAAATATATTTTATGTTTTAAAATTATATTTAGTCACATTTTTGAAAGCTCAAGATCACATTATTGCATGAATGATATTTTATATTTCAAAGAAATTACCAAGCAGCCTAGGAACAGAAAGAAAAATGAAGTGGAAGAGAATGAGAGATGGTGGGGAAATGGGAGGAAGGAGAGTTGAGGACAGACACCAAACAATGATCTGGGTAGTTTTAGGGCTACGAAGAGGCAGAAAAGACCTTATAGAGGAAGAATCAGGACTGGTAGTATATGTGGAGAGATACTCATGCAAAGAGAGTCAGGCAAAACAGATCATGGGCAAAAAGGGAAACAATGCTGAGTATGGAAAAACTGATACCGGTGACCAATGGATACAGACAAGGCAAAGAGAAGCCAAGGCAGGAGAGAGTCAGGAGAACGGGAAACTGGGATTGTGAAAGCAGATGACTAGGAACTGCGAGAAGAACTGGGAGACAGCAAGGCATGAGATGAAACAACAGAACCGGGACAGGAAGTCAGATAAGCAGAGGCTGAGGCTTAAGAAAACTAGATACATGATATGAAGACAGGCATGTGTAAGATACTAGCCAGAAGTAGAAATGGGGTTGTGTAGACTCCTGCTTTTTCTGGTGCAGCCCCCCCTTACCTCTATGCAGAACTTATGTGACATGAACATTATTAACATTTCAACATAAACGCAAGTCCTATGGTGGATTCTTTGATTATGTTATTACACACATTTTTTTTCCAGTTGTTTTACTGGAAGAAGAGAAGATCTGCCCATGTCATCTCCAGTCATGGGTCCATCTACCCATGGCACACATCCCAACTGAAAGCTCTACCCAGCAGCTGACTAAACATACATCCTCCTGTGGACTGTAAAGGTTACATGAAGACTGCTGTCCATGGAATACCCAAGGAGCTCTATGACTCAAGGTAGCCCCGTACTTGCTCTGTGAATGTATTAAGATACTCAAAAGGAAACAGCCTGCTGTAGGAACTGCTTTATTTGACACAGGGGTTGTAAGATCTGCAACAAATGAGGCAGTGGATTGCAAAAAAAAGTAAAGAATGGTCCCATGGCTAAGGTAGTAAATGGCCATATCACTACTTTGACTGAAAAATTCCTGTGGCCAGTATGATGCTGGGGATCCCTCTCCATTTCAAGGTATCTCCTTGAAAGTCTGAGTTCCTCTACGGAAATATTGAATGCCTCTAAGTAACTTTTTCAAAGAATAGTACATTCATGCAGTATTGGAGCCTGAGGAAGAGGGGACCAAAAAACTGGTTCCTGATTTTGCATGTAATTAGGAGAGACAAGCGAGATAACTATGAAAATATTTTGTCTTAGAAAGGTCAGAATGCTTTCTTTGGTTACTCTGACTTCTTGCTCCAAAATTTTATTCTTAGATTTAAAAGATGGCTGAGCAAATGGATTAAATAATAGCAAAATGAAAGCCAGTTCATTCTGGCCAAACAGAAGAGAGTTGTTGTAGTGAAAAAGGAAAAAAAAAATCATTTTGGTTCTATCCAAATAAATTTTTCTCCTGTTTATTTTTCCTATTCAGTTACCTAATGAAAAATCCCTTATTTGTGAGATGTTTTTCTGAGTGCTTTAAATGGCATACTGGAGGCAGTGGAAGACATACCATGAACACATAAAGTGTCAGGTCATTCCAAGTACAAGCCCAAACTAGTTGCTGCAGACTAAGCACTCAAAATTAGTAGATACTTTTGACGTTTCTTTTTTCTGTGTCAGAGTTTTTATCTGCAAAGTGAGAATCTCAGGATTGACTCTTTCCATGGAAAAATAATTCCCATGTAAAGATTATTTAATTAATGTTTGTACAGTACTAATTCTAGAATAAGGAGTATCATAGAAATGCTGTGTCTTCAGAAGGATGCTCAAAGACTGCAGTGAATCAAACATGAGCTACACACAGAGGAATGGAGAGAAAACTCGATGCTGAATATCTACTCATCAGGTAAGGACTACCCATTCTGTGCACAGACTGGAATCCTAGTGGGAAAAAGAAAGTCACATACACTCATTAATTCAAGATTATCATTGTGGAAGCACACACTGGGGCCATATTAAGTCTGCTAGGACAACCATACAGTCAGGACCATTTGTTTTCCTAACTTTTGCACGCTTAACTTCAAAAGTTAAGTGATATCTTTGTAATATATTTTTAATTACTATGTAATTTAAATCAAAGAAACACTGCTTGATAGTAGTGATATGTAGGATAAAGGGCAAATTACATTGTCTTTTTTCAAAAGGACATAACCATCAGAAAAATGCTTAGCCATAGAAATAATCCTCTACATTAATCTTCTGAAAGGAAGACTGAAATGCACTGAACTAAGCTACCTGTCTCAAATATCTAAAAAGTCCAGACACTTGGAGGAACACTCCATGTATCTGAAAGCAGGACAGAATCCAGAGGTGTGAGATAAAGCCAAAGCTGCGATTTTGAGTATCTTGAAAGAAAAAGCTAAAAATAAACACAAACAATAGGAAAACATGAAAAGGTGAGACTTCAACAATAAGTAGCTGTAGTGAATACAGCACAGTTTCTTTTCTTTATAAAACACTGCCAGCATCTCTCCACTTAAGGTTATTTTAGCAAAACTGTACTCACCCCATTGCAATTACTGTACATTGATGGTAAAGATATTTATGCTGTGGCTAAAGCTGAATAAATAACTGGAAATTGCTATGCAGCACACACAACTGACAGCAAAAATAAGGAAGGGGTGATACACGGGACCTTGCTTAAAAATACAGTAACACAAAATCTGGCAATCTTTTCAGGGTGTAAAATACTTTCCTGTGAGGTATCCATAGAAAGTTTCCAATTTTTAGTTGCTCAATATTTACTATTCTGCTAGTTATTTCCATGGAACATATGTAAATTGGCAGCATTTATAAGTTTTCTTCAAGATTTTTGCAGCATTCTAGTAAGGGATAAGAGTTTGAATAGTGGGATAAAAAAATGGGGTAAAAAAATGAAAACAAACTTCCGGAAAATACTTCATGTGTAACCAATTCTAAAAGTTTTAGAGGTGAGTAGACTATACCACCCAGTGATCCTGCTTCACACAACATTATATTTACCCTGGAACAATGATGTCCCACATTAGGCACAGTGCAAAAATGAGGGAAGATACAAACACAAGTGCTGCCAGAACTATTCATGTTGTCTCACAGTGCCTCCATCCTCTTTCACACCCGTCCCTCTCAACTCCCCTACTTTGTTCTAGATTTTTTGGTCTCCTCTCGGTTATCTAGCCCTAGTGCATCATCTTTGCAATCTTACCCATCCTCTTCTCTCTTTATTTTGTTAGTTATTTGAAAAGAGGGCAGTAACCGTACTTCGTATTTCAGAGGCCTCCTGAAAAATAGTAAAGCACTTGTAAATAACCCTTGTGTCACTGGCTAATAGGTGCGATTAGGGGGCCAGGTGGATGCCATCCTCGCAAGCCTCTGTGAGAGGCAGTGAAGTGGTACTTCCCCAAAGACGGTCTGCAGAAGATGGCAGTGTACTCATTTGCAACATCAAGGGCATGCAGACATACAGCTCTACTGATGCTGCATGGAGGGCAGGACTCCTCCTGGCCCCTGCTGACCCTTGGCAGCCTGCTGAACCATAAACGCTAATGCTATGGCCTCCAAAACCCAAGAGCAGCACATGGTATGTTTTTGCTTGACAAAGGTGTAACTCTGCTCCAGTCCTACTAGCAGAAAATGTAAAATGAAGCACAACCAAAACCAAATAAGTTAGTTTATGGCAGTTTCATTTAACTTTTAAACTTATTTCATTGCTTTTCTCATGCATCCAGAAAAATAACAGAATGCGTGTTAAACCACAAGAACATTTGACCACAGAATATAATAAGTTATACTTAGCTAATGCCAGGCTAATGATGAACATGAGCAAAATATTTGTGATTGGCTGATAAAAATAAGATCACATTGATGTTAATGTTGCATTAACCTTATAAAATAGCTGATTTGGGGAAGTTAGAGTTTTTGAGTGATGAGTGCTTACACTCTCACTCGAAATCCAATTTCATGCTAGAAGGTACTCACTTGAACTTATTATTCAGTTTAATTTTTTAAAATGAAGGTTCCTCAACAAAGGATCTTAAGTAAAAGATCCTCTCAGAGTAAAAGGATATTTTAGGAGTAGGAAATTCTGGATGGAGTAAATAGACACACTTTTAGAACAGAGGGCAGTTGCCAGCAGAGTATTACAGAGGTACACGTTCTTAAGGGATATGGAACAGGAAGGAGGAAGTAAGGTGACGATGTCTGATGATGATACTAAGGCAGTCAGAGAGCTGACTGCACTGTTGCAAAAATGAACAACTGGGTGTTGAAAGGGCAGATGAAATTCAACAAAGAGCAACAGAAATGCAGAAAAAAGTAGGATTTTATATATAACAATTATTGCAACAGAGGAACAAGATCTTGGGACTCTAAGGTCTATGGAAACATCATTTCAATCACCACTAGTAGTCAAAAAAGAAATTGAATATTAGGACATATTAGGAAAGGAATAGAGAACAAAAGGAGACAATGGAACTGTATCATTTTATAAATCTAAGAGTGTGTCACATCTTGATTACTGTGTACAGTTTTGGCCTCTCACTATTTCAGAAAGGATATAGGATCAACAAACTTTCAAAGAAGCAGAACAACAATAATTGCAGGCTTGGAGTGGCTTCCATGGGAGGTGTGCTAAGTAGGTTAGGACTCTTCAGAAAAGAGACAACTAAAGAAAGATGTTGCATAGGTCTTTAGTATTCTGAGTTGCTAGGAGTAGTAACAGAGCAACAAGGAAATTTGAATCTGTCACCATACCCATGCTATAGAAAAAATTATCCAAGCAACTTCAGTTTCTTCACATTGGAGATGGTTCACAGATGCCAACGAAAAAAATATCCAGCAGGAGGCAGAGGGCTGTAACCCTTCACACTTGTCATCACTGAATCTGTTGGAAAAAAAAAATAAATAAATAAAGGGGGCTTTGGTAATTAACAAGAAATGAAAACTGAACAATTATACTTTGTCTATTTTAAATTCCAGGAGTGTGAGTCTTCCCTCAAGATACATCTACAGAAATACATGTATGCATCTTTTACATATATATATATAAAAGAATATTAACACACATAAATGTTCTTCTCCTCTCCACTCCGCTCTGCCCCGCTGCGCTCCTCTCTTTTCACTGATGCCCAGCAACAGGACCAGAGGCAACAGGCACAAACTGAAACACAAGAGGATTCGCCTGAACATCACGAAACACTTTTTCAGAGCATGAGCAAGCACTGGCGCAGGTTGCCCACGTGCTGTAAATTCCATCCTTGGAGATATTCAAAAGCCATCTGGATATGGCCCTGGGCAGCCTGCTCTAGATGACTCTGCTTGAGCAGGGAGGTTGGACAAGGTGACCTCCAGAGGTCCCTTCCAACCTCAACTGTTCTGCGATTCTGTGATTCTGTTTTTGCTTCTGTCTTGTTTCCTCCCAAACAATGACTAATTAAAGACCAAAAGTGTGTGTATATACAAATATATATACATACATACATTAATTATGACCATGCAAAATTTTTCTTGGTTCCCAAATTATAAATAAGGACAGATCTATTAAACAGGACAACATTCTTGATATTGATTCAATAGATTATTAGATTTTCAAGACAGCTGCCTGTAACTAAATACCTATTTAATGATTATTCTCATGCCAATCTGAGCAATAATAATTACTACGTCAGTGTAAGAATGTAAAGATAGACGTTTGCGTAAATTCTTTCTTTCCTAATAATTTTCTGAGAAATTACCTTTCCAGCTAAGAAGATGTCATGAATTATTGATATTGATTTTTATAATCTTTTCCTTAATATTTAGTCCCGTTATGAATTAATGTGAATTATTAATTGAGGCATTAAAACACATATACACGTTATAGCAAGCCAGCTGAAGGACTAGCAAGCTCAGAAAGCAGTCTTTGCAAGAACTGGTACTGAAAGTGTCCTGGAAGAATTACTCTTTGGAATAGAAATGGCAAACTAATTTATCTGTTCACAAAACATTTTCTTTCCTGCCTCAGCATGAAATAAATGTATCCAATAATAGATCTAAAGTATTTTGCTCAAATATTCTCAGGGAGGAGGAAACAATGTCTTTGGGCTACAGCAGTGAAACAGACAAAAGAACGTGACCTGTGATGAGCAGTATCCAGAATAATTTTTCCTCGGATGTTTGAAATTTATTCCCATGCAGCAGAAGATGTGTTCAAAATTTACGTAAGTTCTGTTTGGGGGCTTATGCTGCAAACAGAGCTTTTAAGAGCTCATTACACACAGCAAATCTCACGGCTACTGGCTACTTGTCTTACTTCACAAAGCAACATTCCTCTCAGTATCTTCTGCTGGTTTGAGAGGCTGAATTTGGGATACTGTCTGTAGCTGGCCAACGTAGGCATGGGCAGAAAATTAAGCACTAAGACAGTTTGTTAATCTAGATCAAGAAACCCAAGAAATAGTACAACAATACTACAACATTGTACATGTTTGCATTTTAATTTTCTTTAAGCCTACACACTTCAGCATAACAAGCCTAATAGCTATTAAAAGAGAAGAGAAAATTCTGCAAACATGTGAAAGCATTTGTAGGAAAGTCATTATTGTTACCATTACTTTTGCTGAAACTCTACTGGGACCACAGTCTTTTTATTTTTTTATTAGCTCTCTACAAATAGGATGTGAATTCCAGCACACGCACTAATCAATACTTTCTCCTTCAGTACCCTGAGAAAATAAGGGATTCAGATGATATCTCCTTAAATGTCTTAAGAGAATGCCTATGGCATCTCATATGCCTTAAATGCTAATCTGGAAAAAAAAAAAATCCAGCCAAACAACAACAAGCAAGCACATCCCCCTCCTCTATCCCCAAACATTCAGGTGGTTTCATTGCACAGTCGGATACTTTCCACTCAAAGGCATTTTGAAACAAAGCTTATTAACACTTCAGGTCAGCTCTAAATCTACCACAGAACTCAACAATCCACCTTTTTCAAAATATGCGAAACATTTTCAGCAGTCAAACAGCAACAAAGACAGTTGTTTCGTTCTGCGCATTAGAGGCCTGATACAAAGCTCTCCATTAACTTTAGGGAGACTTAGATCAATTTTTTTTCATTCATTAAGGCTGCTCTTGTCTTTCAGTAAACCTGGATCAAAGATTTGTCCTCTGTTGAGAAGAGAAAAATACCTTATTGGTTTACAGCATGACACTGCACAATTACATTGCTTCTGCCTATTTAGGTGGCTGCATTTATATCATAGTTAAAACATTTCCAAAAGAGTCCAGCCTCAATTAAGCACTTAAGCAAAGCGATTAGGTTCCCAAAACTGTTTTTCCACGGGAGTTCCCAAGTACTGTAAGCTGTAATGTTCTGCCAAAGAAAGAGTGTGCTTGTTGGTAGAATGGCTTTTTTTTTCCTTTTTTTTTTTTTTTTCCTTAACAAGGCAAGCAAGAAAAATGTAATTTATTCTAACAAAATATTCAGGTCAAGATTTGCCCTTCTCACCATTATGGTGAAGGGTTTTGCTTAGTCTGTAAGAGCATTACAGGAACCATGAGCAACACAGCTGTGGAAAACGTAGTGCCAAAGGAAGTGGGGACACTAACACGGGAATGTAGCTTCAAAGCAGAAAGCTCAGTAGAACCAAAAAATAGCTGCCCCATTCTCATTCTTGTGCTCAGATAATAGCTCTGTATTACCCACATTACAGAACAGCAGTTTCAGATCCCTCTGAGATGACCTCAGTTCACAGATTTGAGATGTCAGAAATGGGGTAAGACCACTCTGAATGAATCACCTCGCTACTGAAACATCAGGGGGTGATAAGACAGCTTGGAGAGCCAGCTAAGACGTATTTCAAAGAAAGCGAGGCATGACAGCAAGTATCTGCAGTTATCCCTGTTGAACATTAGAAATATAATTTAACAAGAGAAAATTGGCTTTCCCAGCACAGACTGAAATAAGCAGATGAACAATGACTTTACTTCCCACAAGACTTCAATTACTCAAACTTAAACAAAAACAAACTCACAAACGCAACTGGAAGAATAAGAGTCATAGTTCTAGTGCTGAATCAACTTAAGAAATGTAATGATGTAACACCAATAGAGTAGCTGTTGTTCTAATAGCTATATTAAACCTTTGAGTGTAATCAAAATGACTTTGTTATTTCCATGAGGCAGAGTAAACTCATACTGAGTACTACGCTTAAACCATTAACGGTATTGTTGCCTTCTTGATGATTAGTTTGTGTTTGGAGTAATTTACTATATTTTACACTAGAAAAGGAAAAACTATGCATTAGGGAAGGAACATTCCTTCTTATTTGTCCCTTTCTGGAAATGGAGAAGTTTATGTGGCCCTTAGCATAGTTTTCAAATTTTGTTATTCTCCAAAGTTGCAAATCATCATCCCAGCATTGGGTGGGCTAAATTCTGTTCTGAAACACATACATACAATCCTCAACTTAGCCAACTTCCAGGGCTACTCTATACGTATGCAAAGGGAGAATTCAGTCCTCTTCATGATGTTTTTGTGTCTCTTCACAAGGAGATTAATTTGTCCAATGAAGCAAAAAAAGTGAACAGATACACAGAAACAAATCAGTAACCGCATATGTTTCTTAGTTGGCCCTAAGGTAAGGCCTTTATGTTTTAAGCAATGACTCTATGAAACGTAACATCTCCCAAGCATTTTTGAAGGCTACTTATCTCTCCATCAGAATCCCACAAGCAAACGCGGCATGCATTATGCAAAGCATTAGCTGGGCACCTGACATGGGGGTGGTCTCAATCTGGAGTCTCATTTCCCAGACTAGCATAGGATGCAAGTGTCACAGAGGCAATGTGTTGAGCTCCCAGGAAAGCTGAAAGAAAGAGGGGACGTATGCCCTCAGTGATGCCTGCACGCAGAGAAGTTGGAACTCCGGATAGGAGGATGGCATGAGACAAAGGCTAAAAAATGAAAGGATGTAAAGAGATGAATGACACAGGCTGAGAAGGATTTGGCAGGGTTCCAGCAAGGATTCAGGATATCTCAAAGGAGAGGGAAAGGGTGAAGAACAAGAAGGGAGGAAAAAAGCAGGAGTCTGATTTATACCAACAAAAATAGGAAATTCAGCTAAAAGGCTGACAATCTGTTATCTGCTTATCACTCTGCATAGATATTTCAGTGGTATCGGGCAGTAGAGAGTGTCAAATTCTGTTCGTGCTGTTACACCCACACACAGCTCAGCAGGTTAAGACTGGCGTGTTCTAGCTTAATTCTGCCTGAGTCAGTCCAAGCACGTACTTTTGTAAGGTACTTTTCTCTTTACAGTTTTCTTTTCTTATTTTTATTAGCAAGATCAAAAAGGGCACATACAAGAGAAGACTACAACACAAACCTTGTAAGATTTTATCAGGTCCAAATTAAACTGTTAGCGTGTTCCCATCAACAGATTATTCAATGGCACTTGAATGCCAAGCTCTTACCAGGGTTTTACACTCTTACAAGGTGCTGACTTCTTCTGACGGAATTTGTCACTCAGTATTTCATACCAAAAAGAGTAGCATCCACTGTTCCTACTCGTTTTGCCAAATAACAGTTGTTCTCAGGAGCCATTAGCGGAGCACAGCATGGCTTTTCACATGACAAATACCACTGATGGAATGCTAGCCTGCATTTCACATATAACAATGCAGCTCTGTTACCGTGGCATAGTTACATACTGTGTCAAATAACAGGCTCCCGTTTTATGTCCACACTTCAGATGAGTAGCCACCAAGTTCAGAAAGAAGACAATGTTCAGTGGCAAAAAATAAAGGTGTTAATTCTGCAGGTCCAAAGTGTACCTGTAAATGGGAAGTGGGAAGAGAGAGTGAGAAGGAGGAGGTATGAACTCTTTATATCTATCCTGGAATTTAAATGCCCTCACTCCTTTTTTTTTCCCAACTATTTTCATGAAGGAAAAAAAAAATAAAATGCACGTTCAATATCTCTTTTACTTTCTTCCAGAAATTTTGAGACTGAGAACAAAAATTGAGAAAAGATAATAACTTCTGAGACTTTCTTGCACAGAGAAAAAAAATGAATCTCTCTTTTTTCATATTGTGAATTCAGTCGCACCTGGTGAGCAACAAAGGATTAAAACCTTTGTTTTATTTCAAGTGGCCAATTGTACCTGTTCTCCTTTCAACAGCAAACAAAACAGAAGAGGATAGGAAAAGAGCACACGTTATACACCCCTATTACAGGAAGACACTATGCATAGTCTATTTGACAAATTACACTGCATTAAAAGGGGAAATGTCTTCTCCAAGGCCAGGAATAGGCTCAGGCTGCCGATCTATGCCTTTGAGACACACTAATGACAATAGGAGCAGTTCAGTTTGCAGGAACGTCTATTAGAGGGATAGCAGTTCAAATAAAATAGCACCACCTGAATCCTTCTCATCACCAGGGTGCCTGGAGCTGCCCTAGCGGATGAGCGGCTGACTGCATCACAAGGATCTTACAGTACTGTCAAAGTAAAGCCGAAAAATCTTTATTTTCCTAAACCGCTTTTTAACCTCTCTGTAATTTCAGCTGAGGAGTTTCACGCTAGTCTGTCAGTCAATGCACCAGCAAATACTTCTCACACACACTCACTCTTCCAGAAAATTAATTTTTACATTAGAAAATATTCTGTTCCATTGAAAAATAGTTCTACACATTTTACAAGTTTATTAACTGAAGAACAACTAAGTTTTCCCTTATATTAATATAACTGAGAGAAGTATTCTCAAGGCCTAATTTTAACCTAGCAAGTCAAATTTCCCTACACTGCCTTTATAGTTAATGGATAGAAAAACACTTCCCTAGAGAGTTAATTCAGCAGTTCTCTGGACCCAGAGAGCCTGTCTCTGCGGTCTCTGAGGGGAACCTGGAGAGAACAGATGACGTTAGCCTTTCAGAGTAGCCCTTTTTACACAACACCTGAAGGACATTATGGAAACAACAGAAACACAAATGAAATTTCCTCAAATATATACTTTATCTAACAAAATAATGAGATATTAGCTACTTACTGCAACAAAGCAGAATGAGAAGGGAAGATTTGTCTACTTAGGTTAGATTCCTATTTTCAGAAGGCGGAGTATTTTTTAATTTATGAAACAATCCAAACACAAACCAGGCAGAATCTGTGGTACAACTTCTTCAGGATTCCAAAACAGCTTTGTGTTAATTGATACCAGCTGCTGTATGAAATGAACAATCCCATATAACTGAAGAATTTGATACATGGATGGGAGAAGAACAATAGTGCCTGAGATGTTTTGAAAACAGCATGTTGAAAATGTTTTTCTTGAAGTCCTGGAATAAAAGGTAGGAACTGTGAAATCTGAGAAAACTGAAGCATCCAGACACAGAGAAGTTCCAGAAGACCTTCCAGTGTGATCTCTGTTATCCCGAGCAGCAGAATGAAGTCCCAGAGATGTTTTCATTTTCTGAAAAAAAAGAGAAGTTCACATGAAAGCATTTAGGCAAGTGGCCTAACCGAGCACAAACAGATCTCCATAGAGTGTCATTGTGTTTGTCTCTGATTCACCAGTAACGAATCAAGTCTTTCCTATAAAGTCTGTTTTCCAGTGTAGACCTCTGCCTCTTTCCCTCTCCTCTTTTTTTTTTTTCAGGGAAATACAAGCCAATGGCGTAACATCCCCTTCCTAAAAACAGGGGAGCATCTTCCACCACCAGCACTGCCCTCTGCCTTCCACCAAATGGAGGGGAATCTTCAGTGTGTCCTCAGTTCATCACCTCTTACGGGCATTCATTGCCTGGCATACATAGAGGACAAATCTCTTTCCCACAGCCTTAGTGCTTTACTCACATGGGAAGAAGTAACATGAATACCAAGGAGAGAGGAAGGTGCCATTTATTCGGTAAATAGTTGTTCAAATACTACAACACCACCGCAGACTGTTGCATGGCCAACATCCGCTTTAATTTCTGGTCAGTGAATTCACAGTTTGTGAACAGATTGATCAGTCACTGTTTGTTAATATACCTAATCCATGCATGTTCCTGGTTTCTATGCTTCATGAAGCTGTGTACCATGGCGTACAGAAAAACAGAATTGCTTCACATGAATGCTCTAATCTCCAGTTCCGAAGCGTAACAGGACCACAGCAATTCTACCTTGTTGTAGGCATCAGTTACTGGACCACAAGTTTGTTTCACCTGAAGTGAATAAAAAATGTGATCATGAAAGGCTTGATCTTTGCTTGAACAGAAGATTTTTAAAAATCAAGCACTGAGTTGTTTCTAACAATTAAAACAACAAGCATATTAAGCTAATTTCTTGTTTAAGGATGTCTTCTGGGATCAAATTTAAACCACTCGTTTTTAATAAAGACAGAGATCTATTTACAGGCAAATGTCAGTAAGAGGAAGCAGCATTTCAAGATGTTTAAAAACCTATTCAAGAAGTTTTCACTGAGAAGCACAGGGAACCATAAACAAGAGGGACTGTAGCTGGATGCCATTATAGGATCTGAAAAGAAGATTATTCCTTAGAAAACATGACCATGATATGATTATTTTTCCATGGATTTGATACAGTGTTTGGCACTATATCCTTTCCAAAGATGTAGTTAACTTTCTTGAATTTTATAATGACATATGACACAGTGTCCTCTGGGATTAATCACAAATATTTTTAAAAGATGAGGCTTTGTAATATCTTTGTTCTTTGCATCTTGGCTTTTGTTAGCGCATTTTAATTAGGATCTGGTATCTGCAATAAACAGTAAACATAAAGAGCTTTGCAAAAATGTATTAGACTGTTTGTTTTCACACTCTAATGCATATTTGCACAATTTTACCATGAAAAAAGGAAAACATGCTAAGCTCTTGGGCTCTATCCCAAATGTCCTGGAATAGAATGCGGAAATTACTAAGAATGAAACCAAACCACATCATATTTCAGCAATTAACCTAAGAAAAGAGGGCACACTCTCTATGTGAAAGATAGTTTTGTGGGAGGCATTTGTGAAGGAAAGAAGCTTCTACAAGAGATATGCAAGCAACTATTTAGAATTTGATTTAATTTTCTTTGACCAGGTAAAAGCTTGATAAATACGCTGAGGTTACAAACTTTTTTTCTTTCACAGCAGTGGAGAAAATATTTATCATTTATTCCTCGTTGCTGAAGCAAAATGTGTCTAAAATAAATTAAGAATAAAAATACAGCCTGAAATTCAGTGCAGTACCATTTATTTTACCAGTTACACAGATGCCAAAAAATACAAAAGAACAACTTTGGGAATATGCAGAATAAGTGAATTTATAGCAGATGAAAAAAACCAGATGATGACAACAAACAGCTTTGGATACAGGGGACTGGATAAACGGACTTCATTATAATCATATGTATACTGATTTGAAGAAAGTTCTGGGGATTAATATCACTTTTGTAATACACTATAACATCACATTAAAAAAAAAATACCACTCAGAACTGAAAATGCCATTTGCCAAAGACAGATGTACTTTCATTTCAAAGTATTCCTATCAAACTCTATCAGAAAACTTGAAAGGTTTAAAATGTGGCTCTTGTGAACAATTGGTATTGATATGACACCTTGATAGTATTTGAACGTGACACAAAAGTCATAAAAGTATATAAGCAATTGTAAGGTGTAAAGTGATTTTTTCCCACCAAAGCTAGGCTTTAATGTGTTTCCAAATAAAACACAAGATTAAGTAATTTATTTTGTCACATGATTTATTTATGGGCTGAAACACTGTAAACAACAGATAAAAGATACAGACTCAGATGTCAAAGTAAAAGATGAAAATCATTACATTTTATTAGCAGAAGATATATAAAAATGCCAAAATGAACTGTAAAGAGAGGGAAAGTGTTATGCTCAGAGGTCCTGCATCAGAGTTGCATTTGTTTTTCCCACCTCCCCTAAAGGGGAATAATAGCTCTGAATTTAATTAAAAATCTATTTTTTAAGATTAAAGTCATGAAAAAGTTAAAAGACTGGATCACAAAGAAGAGTAACTGTGAGGATCTCAGGGAATATGAACTGATGAACTCCCTTATATTTTATTTCCTCTCAACTATTTGTGGGAGGATCACTAGCGTTGCATAGGAATTGTTAGTCCTGGATAAAAGCAAGGATTTTATAAACCAATAAATTTTTCATTAGCTTTACATAAATTTTTGTAGCAATAGTTTAATTCCAGTCAAATTATTTCAATCAGATGACTTGCTGCTGAATGCAACATTATACATTATATTAACTGGGGCATTTAGAAATCTGGTTCCTAACCATGCAGCAATGCTTGAGGCATTGTTTGCCAAACATTTTTTCTTAACATGTAAAACAAAAATAAAATAAAAGAGATAATGAAACTAAAAAAGAATTTCAGAAACTTCTAACCACTTTAAGAAAACCCAAACTGATTATTTAGACACTTGTAGGTTTTTTAAATACATTTATAGGCCTAAAGTTTTCTTAGAAGTAAGTAAAAAGTATTAAAAAGTAATTTCTCATTCTTCAGCTTCATCTATCCTTTTTCTCAGGCCACATACTGACACTCCAAGAAAAGACTGGAAGCAATAATCATGTTGTATTTGATCCTGACAATTTCTGAACCTGGACATCGGGAAGGTGAAGTGATATATCCCTGCAGGTACGGTCACAGCACACACGAACATCTTAGACAAGCTCTGCTGGGAAAAGATAATTTCTCAGGTAATTCAAAACCACTTAAGGCTTGTAGGTCAAGACTAACCTCGTCTTCATCTAGATATCCACTGGTACCAGGTCATAGGACTAAGCCTAACAAGGTCTTGCGCAAAGCAGATACAATATCTAGTTACAGATAAGCTAAAGGTTTTCAGGGCAGCTTCATCTGAAGCATATTCTGAAAGTGCAATTGAAGGTGACAAGAGTTCCAGAAACCATGGCTGGAGGTGTTTAAGAAAGAACAACTCTCACACTTCCTTCTGGCAAAGGGCAGTTGATCATAAGCATCCACACTACTTGGCCAGACTGAAAGAGGTGAAGATGAGGTCATGAGAAAATAATGAGTATTAATCTCCAAAGAATAGTTTAATTTTGAGGGGGGTATTCCAATATTTACAGGTCAACACTGGTTGACTCTAACCAGAATTATGTACTTTTTATTATAATTTTGATAATACTCATACACTAACCTTCTCCTGTTTCCCAATCTGTCTCAGTCAAAATCACAGAATGGCAACCAAAGGCCTGTACATAGAGCTTTCCAGTGCCAAATAAACCAAGCATATCTTTTTATGCTGGATGGTTTGTAATTTTCTTGATCCTGACTTCAATGGAAATGCTGTGTGTGGAAGGATGACAAGATTGGGCCCTCAGGCAAGAGCTGTGTAGAATAACGTATAGGAATGTTATTGTTGGAATCTTAAGAAGCAACATCTCCTAAGTGGGCCAAACCCAGGCCATCTCCCTCATGCAAGTAATCAGTCAAACTACTGAAAAAAGCTATGAATCAACTACAGTTTCCTTGAAAAGAGCTGTATCTTTTGGGGGGTCTTCTCTGTTATCTACACACAGTTGTACTAATGCCATCTAGTTGGCAGGAGGGATGATTTCCTAGCTCATTATCCCATGACACAGAGAAATGGATTGGTCTGATCCTCCATTTCTAGTGGGTATTTTGCCGTGTTTAGAAATGGGCAGAAACTTTGCAACCTGCGTTCCAGCGAGGTGAAGCAAAAGTATGGTTCCATATTGCCAAATGCGGCAACTTGTAACACTTGCTACCTGACGCTTAGCACACATCACACTAGCTTTTTTTCATTTCCAACAGTAACAAAATCATTACTCATAAAATTTGAATTTATATACCTACTCATAAAATTTCAACTTTGCCCTTTAAACACTACAGCTCATAAGAACATGACCATTCTCATAGAAACATTTTTAGCAGACTATTTGAACATCTTATTAAAGTTCATAGTAACTCAGTGCAATTTCGTGCAATTATGCAACATGTTTTGGACATGAAAAAAACCACTCTGTTACCACTCCTTGTACACGGAGTACTTTTAATTGATAACTTTATAAAATGTAGTGTCTTCTACTAGCAAGCTTAATGGAGTGAGGTGGGGAAGGAGACAGAACGATATAAATAACAATGAGAACACAAAACTGTAATAAATTCTTAATCTTTATTGCTTGATGTACCCTGAGAAGCTTGGAAGTAGAAGTCTTTTCCTCATGAATTTTGTCCTGTGTTTGCCAAACATTTTAATTTGTTGTTTTTCTAGCACTGAAGGAGCCAGCATGGTTTTGCCTTTTCCTTGCATTTCTGTCAGTGTGTTAAATTCATACTATTATATTTGTAAAGGTGTCAGCGGCAATGTGCACAGCTCTGGAAACACAGTTGCGTACTAGAAAATTGCCATGTAGTCCACCTATTGCTTTTCCTTTGTATAAAAGGCACGTTGCTTGTTAATTACACACCACAGTACATAGAACAGAGGGAAGTCAGGCACGCAATGAACACACTGAGCCATATCATCCCCCGTAGCGTAAAAAGGGAAGAGAATGAGAAGATGCACCAAAAAATCTCTTCTCAAATAGAGCAGCGCAAAAAGCACCCAGTATCCGCATCACCCCTAGGAGAGTTTGTTCTGCGAACAGAAATCAATTGGTGTTGAAGTGAGCGAGGAAGCTTCAGTAATGAAAGGGCAGCATTTATCTCTGTGCAGTAAAAGCATCTGAACTTGTATCTTCTGGACACCTAATACACAGCAAATGGCAAAGGACTGTATTTTGTGAAAGGACAAACTCTGTTCATCAGAGACTTGCTGTTTTACTGAGCTGCATCTCAGAGCACGGGGAAACTCTCACTAACTCAGAAAGCCAAAAGAGGCAGCCTGTGGCTCCACGCTGTAGATACCCAGTTAACCCTGTGTGACCACTTGACCACAACACAGCAAACGGATGTGAAATCAAGAGTTTGTTATGCTAAACAAACAAGGGAGCACATACTACTCAAACACAGTCAACACGCACAACTGCAAAAAAGTTGTATTAATGGCTAAATGGGTAAAGAGATGCAGAGGTAAGGCTCATGGGCAGCTGGCATAAACATTGTCTGCAGTGGCCTTCAACAAGCATGGGAGACCTGCACCAGCAATTTAGCTTCCTCTCTCTGCCTTGTCTCACTGCACTCAAGGCATTCCAATGGATGGTATGATTTTTTAGGTGTCATTCTACCTCTCATGCAGTTTAATCTCAAGTTTTAAACAAATTGCAGAAGGAAACATTTTAAGTATAAAAAAGCAAAATGCAGCCTTGCTCTACAAGCCACAAAACCATGAAAAGATTTTTAATATGACCATTGGAGACAACAGCTAAGAAAACGTATATATAAAGTATATACATAAGAGACGTATTACCGATTATGAGAACAATAAATCACAGACACAGTGCACCAGCACTTAACAGCTGAAGACAGAATATGGAATAGCACCTAGTCACAAAGAGACAAACACAAATAAATATACTTTTAGGTAGCAAACAATCTACCATACGTACGCTGTGTTCACTAAAGGGTAGTCACCCTACACTCCTACATGAATTGGGTGTGTTTTCAGGTGCAGTGACGAGAGTGAATATTTTATTGCCACCTCTGTCACTGTTCATTCACTTCATTTTTTACACATATTGCTACTTGACATTGATTCCAGACAAAAGAGAAAATAAAAGGGCCATGGCTTTAAAAACTTCTTTACAAGAGACTGTAGATAGCCCTATCGGAGGGCCTGATCCAGATTCTACCAAAGTCAATAAGAATCTTTCTGTTCCTTTAATGTGACTTTTTCCAAAATGAACAAGCATATAGGAACCTGCACATATTGCCACTCAACCAAGCCAAGCACCTGATAGCGATTTCACGGCAATTTTCTTTATCTTGTATTTTTGTACTCTATCTTATTTTGACTCTTTCCAGCATAAAGCGATTCTGTTCTATAAGCAGAGCTCTTAGGCAGCATGTAATAATACAACTGAATAATACAACTGCAGAAGCTGATAGAAGTTTATTAATTTGTGCAGATTTTAGTTTCCTTTAACTCAGGACTATGTGGGTGCATTTTCTAAATTCCTATATGCATTACAGTCTGGATGAAAACTCCTGAGACAGGAGCCTTAAATACTGTACAAAGCAGAAAAAGGGCTAGAAATCTTAGCAGATCACAAACCAGCCCTGCACAGCTCTGCACCACTACAGCCAACATAATCATAAAAGCTCCCTTTCCTTCTCTGTCAACGATGGTCACTGGGAAGGGGAAGAAGACACTAACAGGGAACACTGATTTTTCTACAGCAATACAACCGAATGTGCAAATTGTAAATTGATATGAATAATTAAGTCAAGAAGTCTATCTGTATAGATTTATGCCAATTCAGGATTCATCCTAGAAATTTTAAAACAATATCTCCAAGAAAAAGGTAGCTCTCTATGAAAAATTACCTCTGTCATATTGTTATAACTGTTGTCTTCCAGGCAAAAAGACACCGTTGAGAGGCAGTAAGCACCATAGCAAGAAAGAAAGAAAAAAAAAAAAAACAAAGCAAACCACCCCCCCCAAAAAAAAAAATTTCAAACTTGAAACATATTGAGAAAGCTTCCTTTTCAGTTGCTCTGAAAAACATCAGTTCGATCAAACCAAAGACAGTGAAAGAAGCACTTCTTTTTTCAAATTAACATTTAAGGTGAGTCATTTTGTCAGACTGATAGCCTTTTAACTGATGTTTATTTTTCCACCAGATTACACAAGACAGGTTGATTAAAATAAACACTTTGTTAGTTTACCTCTAAATGTGAAACTTAAATCAGAATGACCAGGTCCTATATTACTAAGTAGTCTTTGAAATGAACAACACCTTACTCCTAAGAGTGGTTGTATTTTTATCCTACACAGCTTATTTGTCCACATTCATCTCACGCTGCTTTGATATTTGTAATAATCTGAATACTTACTACAAACCTAATTTACTTATTACAAACCTTATTGTGCCATCAAAAGAATAAGAGAACAAAGTAACTATAGTAATAATTCAAACAGCAAAACTGTTTGGTAAAAATACCAAATGAAAAGTGAAAATACAATATACTTTACATTTTGCCTTAGCTAAATTTCACAAAGGAGCTATATACGGAGGGAAAAGCCTCTGACTCATCTAAAACTGATTTTCAGTGGCACTAATGGCATAAATCTATTTCATACAACAATGGGTTGGATTCTCATTTTGTCTCTTTAAAATATATATAAACCGGCAAGCACAAAATTCCTTTGAAAAGCAGAGAGTAAATTCCAGTAGTAATGTCCTTCATTTGGATATACAGAGAAGAACTCTGATTATCTGAGGAGCTTGCTGTCATCATGAGATTAAGCTGTGCGACTACGGTGGACATTCAGAAATAGTTCACTTCTGGAGCAGCTCTGCTGCTTGCGTTTCAATATAAAAAAGGCGACAGAATCTTCCCACCAGTTTATCCTACACACATGTAATAGAAAACCAGCAAGAAAAACTACTTAAGTTCAGCTGGAAGTTGAATGGAAGGTGGATACTTTATTAAAAAATAAAGGGAATAAATGATTGCAAGATTCCAATTACAAACACAAAGATAAGCAGCTTTATTTTCTGAACCTGTGAGTAGTTCTACCAACCCCAATGACGTAAGGTCAGACTCCTTTTCTGTGGAAAATCAGCCTTATATAAGACAGGGTATATTTTGCAGAGACAAAATTCTGTTTGGGAGTAAACTGAGAATTAAAGTGCATGGATTCCTTTTATCTGATCATATACCAGTGAAATAATAGAGATAATTTGAATAGAGGAGAATAAAAATGGTTTGCATTGGAGATTCAATACTCTATTACTTAAGGATAAAGAATTTTTAATAGCCATTAAAACGAAAATCAAGGAATATATAAATTTTAATTTGGTCTCTGCTTCATATCATAGTGTACTGAAGGCTTTCAAAGTGACTTTTAGAAGCTGGATTTTAGGTGTATGTAATGAAATTAGGAAATGCCAAAGGCAAGAAAAATTGGAGCTATTAGCAAAGCTAACAATAAAAAATTAGAACATCAAAATCCCATAGTAAAAAGCTTATATAGAATTGCTACAGATTAAGGCACTATTGAATAATATTGCTGTTAAAGAAGCCAATTATTTTTATAGAGCAAATAAATTTTTCTACGATAATTCATATAAAACTGGTAAATGGTTAACTGCCTTAATAAAAGGGGAAGAGAAATCTCAACATAACAGCAATTTATTCAAAACAAGGGATGATAATGAACAAGAAGAATTAGGTACATGATATCTCCAGGGCATATTATGAGTCTACATAAATCTGAAACTTCTGAAGATGATATCCAAATTTTAGGGCTGAAAATTAAAAACTTGAGTCTTACCTATCTTTTCCTTAACATTGGAATAAAGAGGTTGGCTATGGTCCAAAAGACGCTGGGAACAGTCAGACCTCAGTGACACCAGGCAAAGATGGCTGTCCATCAATTTTTTTTAATGCTGTATTTAAAGCACTTGGCCTCTTCATGCCACAGACCTTTACATTTTCTTTTGAATGGAGCTAAATAGTCCCTATTACATTACTGAAATAATTCCTATTTTGAAACAGAAGAAAAGGCCTTTGTGATTGTTCAGCTGTCACCAATTTTTCTCATTTGTGACAATACCAAAATGTTTAGTCAGCAGGAAAAGCAAGGTAGTGAAAAAATATTCATGGAGATTGGACGGATTCCATAAAAAAGACTCCTACCATAGAACACAAACAAGGTATTTAACGTTAGTAGTAGCTGTGCTCCAAACATTTTCTCCTCCTATCCCTCGTAGCTGCAGCAGCTACTGAAAGACTGTAGGAGCAGCATGATTGGCAAGGTTGTATAGATTTGTTTGAAATACTGTCTTAAAAAGGCAGCTCTTGAGAGCAAAAGCTCTCAGTGAATGAAGTCTTCAAATCCAATCTTTGTTTCAAAGAAACACTTATTAGAGGGGATACCCTCCTCAGAGCTCTCACAAAGAATTTGTCCTTACTCATGACTAAAGCTACCTCCGGCTGAACTTAGTAGCCAAACCTAGTGACCTCAGTAGGTGAAGATTCAGTTTTATTCATGTCTTCCGCTGTGATATCAGGCTAATTCCAAGAAGTTAACAATGACTAATGGCATCTGTTTATTATCATAGTTTCCACTTACTCTGTTTTCCTAGAAAGAACAGACTTGGTGAAGTTGTTCTTCCATTTAGCATTTGCTATTCAGGGACAGAGTGACAATGCAGGAACATGGGTGTTCAGGGGTCTTTCTTTTAACTCACCTACCTTTCCCTGATGCTACTTGAAGAACTTTTGTTTCATCCTGCATAAAGACTTATGCTGATAAGAGCAGGACACTCGGTCTCTGCATCATTCTTGATCTCATACACAACTCACTCCAATTGACCCACATTCTTCTGCTCAGGATGAGATTGATTGTCAAGGAGAATTGTCAAGCACCTTGTATGAAGCTTAAAACCTTCAAGTTCTTTCTTTCACATTTTCACTTTCCTTTGAAGTGAAATGAAAAAAAACTTGTGCCTGGGGAAGTCAAAAGTTCAAGATTTGGATAGGAACCTACGTTTTCTGGTGATAACTAAAAGGGATTTATTTACACTTGTCTAGCTAAAAAGAAGTCCTTTGTGTGGTGCCTTGGAACTATTTTACTTTGATTGCTCATGTTACAGATTGACACTTGCATTTTTTTTGTAAGAGAAACTGATTGTCCTTTCCAAAGTTTTTGTGTAGAGTTGGTAAAGATAGGGAGACGAATTACAAAAGGTTATAGAAGACATTACCAATTCTTTACATAGGTATCAGTCTCCCCTCAAGAAAACTTGCCCTTTGATTGGAGAATGGCTTTTGGTTTACAACTCTTGGGGCAGGGATGGTTGCATCTCATTGGTGTGCTGGCACAATAGTAGATACCCTCAAGCTTTATGATTATTTAGCACCAGGGGTACTATTAAGTGCTGGTAAGACTGCAGCTTGAATTATTGGATTTCAATAACAGTTTCAGACTTGGCCTTTAATCTAATTTGCAGTGTGCTGTTTTATTTCTGCCTCATCCAGCACGGTGTCAGCAATGTAGGATCAGGCCCTTCAAATTTGCTTACTGACTGCTAATAAAACTCAATGCAAAAATCATGGTTTGAAGTCAGTATTCAACAAAGGACAGCAAGACTTTTCCTACTGACAGACATTTTAAAAATGCTTAATAGTTTGACTTCTTGTGATCTCCATAAATGACTTATTGTGATCTCAAAATGGGTTCAGTGAATTAGTGCATTTCAGAAAGGAACAGGAAAGCAAAAAATAGACTTGTGTTCTTTATGCTTTTATAACAAATTAAATGTATTAGAAAGATTTATAGGGGTAAAGAAAATAATCTGTTTCATTTGCTTGGGCATCTTCTTATGGTACAAATTTATGTTGTGTACAATTTGGAAGATTTTTGTGACAATGGGCTTGATAACGTTACATGAATCAAGAGACTAGCTACCTGAAAACTGATAAAAGAATGTGGTTTTTACAAGGACTATACACAGAAAAATTTATTCATGAAAAGATTCTGCCATATTGAAGCTCTCCAGGAAAGGAGGAATCTACACCATACCAGGATTTTGGTCACAGGAAAGGGAAGAAAAAGAGTTAAAGAAAATATAAAACAAATTGGTTGAAAGACAAGGTGCATCCTTTGGATGCCTTAGCTGATACAATGATAGTGGAAAGACATTTTCCTTTTTCCAGTTCCTGTTAAGACTAAATAAAGAAAATGGAGGACTGATTTAGCCTTGTCCTCAGAAATATCTATCAAAATCCTAGCTTAATGAACTGTTGTGATAAAATATACCATTGCTAAAGTTTCAGCACTCTTCCTGTTCAGAGGTTGTGCTAGAGATTAGTGATCCCACCTCTAAAATGACAGAGGTCCCCTAGCAAACTTAGAGAAGATCATTCACTTTCCTAAAATGTTGAAGATTAACAGAAGCCATCTACCTTTCCTTTTCTATTCTTTACTGCAGATCTTTGCAAGTTTTCAGACACTCATAAAGAGTACAGAAAAAGAAACAACAAAACCTGAATTGTATTTAGAATTCTAGATCTTCTTGAAGAGCTCTATACAGTTCACATTTGGGAAAAGAAACTGGCTTTTAAACTCAGATATCAAATTCAATGGTGGACAGCCTGACCCTTTGTAAGAGACTTCAATAAGTCTGGAATGTAATTTCTGCATGTACTAATGTTTAGAGAGATTTTTCATTTCTTCAACGACTTCTACAAGATGCCCAGAGAAAATAAACTTTTCTACCACTTGTAGAATATATTACAAACATCCAAGAAACAGAGATGTGCAATTTCATAGAATCACAAAATAACTTAGGTTGGAACAGACCTCTGGGGGCTGTCTTGTCTACATATCTACTCAAACAGGTCTAATTAGATCAAGTTGCTCACGGACATGTCCAGCTCAGTCTTGAATACCTCAAAGAATGGAGACCCTCTTTGAGCACCCTCTTCCAGTATTTGACCAATATAATAGTAAAAAAAAAAATTCTTAGTATCTAATGCAAATTTCCCATGCTTCATCTTGCATCTGTTGCCTCCCTTCCTATTATTGTGCAACTCCAAGCAGAGTTTGTTTCTGTCTTCTCTTTATCCTCTGATCAGGTGGTCATAGACAGCAGTAAGGTCTCCTCTTCTCTTTTTAAGGCTGAACAGGCCCAGCTTTCTCAGTCTCTCCTTCTTCATCATGTTCTCCAGCCCCCTGACCAGCATGGCCTCCACTGGACTGTCTCCAGTATGTCAATGCCTTTCCCATACTAGGGAGCCCAAAAACTAGACATAGTACTCCAGATGCAGTCTCAAAAGTGCTGACGAAAACATAAATAAGCGCTGGTGGTAAGAAGATTATGGGAGTCTGTATCAAAGGCTTTGCTAAAGTCAAAACATACAACATCCATTGCCATTTCCTTGTCCTCAGCTCCAGTGTCCTTATCATAGGAAGCACATTACACTACTTAGAAATTGTTACAATTCAGAGCCAAGTCAAAATAAGTCTAACCAGTTTATATTCTCCAGTTTACTCCTTGTTTGTGTCCTGCCACACTATGTGTAGATAAATGCCTTCAGATTTTCTCAGTAGTTTCACTGCTACATGAACTTATCAACATCTCACTTATACCTCCACCTAATAACAACAGAAAAAATGAAAAGCTGTTCAAAAAGGGCAGAAGTATAGAGACAAATAATGGTAGCTATCATTAGTTGTCTTCACACTGGCAAAGTTATTTTTCTCCATTGTCTTCTGCTGGCCTGCTCAAATGCTACAGAAGTTTATTCAGAGAGGAATAGGGCCAATTGCCTCAGTTCACTCAAAGGGGAAAGAAGAATTACAGAGAGGACAGAAATGAGACAGTCTTCCCCTAGCAGCACTGCATACAATGTTCTAGAGGAAACAGTTGCTTCATCCCTTCCCAATCTCTCACCGGTTATTACACTAAAATGCACCCCAGACAATCACTATCATAATGAGGTTAACAGATATGATAAATTCAGCAAAAGCGTTCTTTGTTTTTGATTGACTTTGTGGCTGTGAACTCCTAACTTCATCCTTCCCATATTTTACTCTAGGATTGACAAGTATTTTTTAGGCCTAATCTGAATATTTGTTGACACATTTAAAGCTTTTGTGAAATCCTTGAATGAAAATTGTGGCAGCAAAAAGCAATATTATTTTGAAAACACCTTGGAGAGGAAGCTCCTTCTTTTTCTAGGACACTCCTCTGGTGAAGAGGCATGCTGCTACATCAGATCACCAGAGAAGAAAAGATTGTGCTCGAGCATAGAGGATCCTGTGTACACTTTGCAGAGCCAGAAGGCAATTACTGTACTGTTGTCTGGCCCACACAAACACTGAATCAGGAAAAAAAGAAGATTTAAAACACATTTTTAATACTGCAAGACGGAAAAAGAGTGCCATAAACAACTGTCACTATTCAGCATATGATATTTCACTCATTTCAAATTGTCAGTGTCCCTTTTAAGACCCATAAAAATCTTAGCAGTTGTGCTGCTGTAGGGCTTACACTTAATTGTTGTAAAAAACAAGTGGGAGTCAGCGTAATGAAAGAGGTGCTCTTGCCCTCCAATTCCTTTAGGCACTAAATGGGAGTTCTCCAAAATAGGGCATGGATCACAACTACCGTTTTCTGCTTACCAGGGGAACAGTCATTTTCAATATAAGCAAAAGCCAATGTGTGTTTTTTCACCTGTACATAGGGGTATTCTTTCATTGAATAAAGTTCTGGAAATACAAAAATCAAAGGGAAAATGGACATTCTCTTTTCCTTTTATTTCTGCACCCTTGCTCTTAACTTCAATCTACACTTTACGCACTGGCAACAGTGTGCATGGCCATATATATTCTCATCTCTGTAAACGGAAGGAATATTCTGCTCCAAGAACTGAAACACTGGGAATATTCTTAATTATGTTCTAGGCGAGTGAAAGGACAATATAAAATATTTATTGGCACAGTACATTAGTGTTTAAGAAAAACAGCTTTAAGATTTCAGGGTATCTTTAGAAAAAAAATAGCATAAAGTTATATGTGGAAAGGGTCTGAGGGGAAAAAAGCTAACTATAGAAGAAGAAAAATTACTGAAGCAGCTGGACAGTACAAAAAGATTAAAAAAGCTGTATGAGGTAAAGTTACTCAACCTCTCAATTTGCTGCTCTTCTGTTCTCAGTCTCAGAGAACAGGCAGGCACTCTACCCTGACTCTCTCCCACCCGTCCTGTCTTCAGTCCGGTTACCGTCCTTTCTCATCGTCTTGCTTTGCTTCTTTCTTCACTTTAGTAGCTTTAGCCCCTTGCCTTTACCCAGTATCGGGAGTAAGAGAGAAAACCTGGCACGCTGCAGAGGAACGGGCAAGGCAGAGGATTCTTAAAAATTGCCCTTTCAGTGAGGATTACCGGTTACCAAGCACTAAACCTTACTATTAGGGGTAAAGACTCTTAATCACAAGTACTTTTTTTATTTTACGGAAGTACAGCTATGACACTAGCCTCACACGTGTATATCCCACCAGGGCTGTAAAAGCAGTCAGGATGCAGGCACTTTCAGCAGTGCCATGAAAGACAGTATTAGTCTTGTAGCAAGTTTCAAATTGAAAATTGAATCGCACAGCTTAAATACAAAAAGACTAACCTTTTTCTACAATATTTTTATTTAAAGAATTGTCACTTTCAGCAGAGGAACAGATTTTGCTTAAACAAAAAAAGAAAAAAAAATCAAACAAAATTTTTCCCAAACTTATCATTTCTAAGTAAAGATAGGACCATCTGCCCACTTACACCAGCTGGGTGTCTGGCCATGAATGTCTGATATTTCATGCCAAAGTGAGTAGTTATCAATGGTTTATCATTTATTTAATTAATTATTTCCTGGAAAAAACAAAACAAAACAAAACAACAAACAAACCCCAAACCAATTCACAGTCATTTAATTTGTATAGCTTGCAATCCCACCTTTTTCCCTCGTTACATTTTTAATGCACCTGAAGAGTCTTGCTGCTGTACTGGCCCTGAATTTGAAGCCTAATGAAGTTGCACCTCCTCCAGTGGAAGTAAATGCCGCCCTGAGAATCAGACTGTAGTTTTCAAAAGAACACAAATGTTCATTTACCAAAATAATATCAACTGCTATTTGAGTGTTTTATTTATATATCATATTTAACTGACTAATCAGAAGTAATAGCTTATTATTAAATACAAATGGTTTCTTATTTACATAAATAAGGCTTATCTTACTTCTCTTGCCAGTTTTGGCTTTCTTGCTAGCCATCACAGACTGTACTGGCAACCACAGTACATTCACTGGTCTTGCCAGCTTAAGTGGAAATAAATCTGATATTTCTTTCTAAATTGCAGCTTAATACTGCCGAAGTATACAAGATTGATTTGAAAATTTGAGTTTTATTCTGATTTTTTTGCAGACTTGCCTTTCCTACACAGCTTGGAGTTTCACGGCTTAGTTCCATTGCCATGTTCACTGACTGCAATTTGATCTCATTGCTGCTGTTCCTCAGCACACTGGTAGTACTGGAATCGTAAAAATTAAAGATTTCATCCCTTGCCAATGCAGAATTGCTATTTATTTAGTTTAGGGTCTATTTTAATTTTGACTCATTTGGGGACTTTATTCAATACACTAAGGGTTTGCTTAAACAGGGACACTCAGGAAAGTTAATCCAAAGTAATTAAAACAGTGAATTTAAAGTGGATTAGTTAAACCACATTAAACCCCAGTGTGGACTGGGGTTTAATGTGGTTTAACTAATCCACTTTAAATTCATACCTTTAGTTAATTTGGATTAATTTTCCTGAGTGTCTCTGTTTAGACAAGCCCTAAAGCCCCAATCCTGTAAACAATTTATGCACATGAGTATTTGTATGTGATGCACTTAATTAGCCTCGATTCAGGAAAGCACTTAAGCCCTGCTGAAATCAATGGAACTTAAGTGTCAATGGATGGTTTTGCCTGAATTGGGACCAAAGGCACCACATGCAAAAATGTTGTTCTGGACACTCATATGCAAAGGAACCACTGTGTATTTTTGGATGCTCTTAGTAGGAACCTTTTCCGATATCCAGTTTATTTTCTTTTTGCCCTTCTGCATTAAATCTTTGTATAGCCTTGCTCTGCCCTAACCAGTTTCTCCATCTTTCTGGGTAACGATCTAACAGCTATGTGGTACATCAGATTATGCTGATGTGACTCTCTGATGATGCACCGTGTGTTTCAAGACCAGAACGACGGTTTCTTCACACCTTTTAGAGGAAGACTCACCTACAACAAATTTTAGTTGAGTTAGTCTGGAGTACATGGTTCCTCTTACTCAACAGTAGTTCATCAGTCTCTCTTCCTCTTGCTCACTCCTCTTTGCCTGATTCCTTTAAGAAATTTAAGAACACATTAAGTAGTGCCCCTTTGTCAAACTTATGTGATGAATTTAATAATTTTGAAGATAACTGTCAGGAGGTCAAGCTATGTATTTTACTAAGAAAGCATAAACCGTTTAGTATTCTACTGGAAGAAGACACTATATTTAGGTGAGGTATTTGGGCAGTGTAAATAAGAACAGGTGAATTAGACCAAATTCTAACCATTGACATACACGTTCACTGAGAGCTCATCTAAACTCCAGTAAACCCAAGAATTTTAAATTTATTTAAGACTCAATTCAATTAAAATGTGAATGCCTATGGCCAAGCCCTATTGTAATTCAGAAACAAAACCTTTTTAAATGTTTTTCCTTCTTTTATATAGATGTAGGTAAAAAAGGCTTACATAGAGAACGCAAAAGACAGAACAAAATTTCTAATTAATTGAGGTTTTTCTTATGATTGGCAAACATTTTAAAAGAATGTACAAAACCAAAACATCAGAATGAATTAGTGATTATTTACAATGGAAACAGCAAGCTCACAATGGTGTCAAACAGACTCCACTGGAAGAAAATTCCTTAAGGTTAGAATCAGTACAACTTTGTTCTTAATGGGTGTGTATAGAACACATCTCATCGTAGGGTCTAGAAACACCAGAAGTACTCTACAAGTATTTCTGAGTTTCTCTACGAGAATACAGTTGATATAGAAGGGAACTTATTTAGAGAAATGGGAGAAGCTGCAATCATTAAAACTTTCCTAAAATTTTCTTAGATTCCTGAGATTGTAAAATTTCCTGGATTCCAGACGAAATATGAAATCCAAACCAAATATTGTTGCAAATTAAAATACAACTAATGTGTGTACCTATATTTACTTAAACATATTTGTACGGGCACAATCATATAGTTATATGCACTCAATAAAATACATCTGTATAATCCACATAAATATATATTAAAAATCTGTGGAAATATTTACTTTCTGTTTGCATGCATGCATTAACTAAGCCAAAAAGTCAATATTTTTTACTTTATATTTTATTAAACTGGCAAATCTATACTATACTTTTTCAAAATAGATTAAATCCTGCTAACTAGTTCATACGCATGTAATAGCTTTATAGTTGATAACCAAATTTGACACCCCTCCCTCCCAAAGGACTGGAAACTCCAGATACTTTACCAGATGAGACCTGGGAGAAATTAATAGAGGAAGTCAGTATTTTCCGCATTTTTACTCTTATATTGGCTTCTACCATCACAGGTGCGCAAGCAAAATATCAATTTTTTTGCTATGGACACCACATGCATTTGAGATGTTAAGAACTTGTATGAAACTTAGCTAGACTACAAGACTAAATTATTTAAATGAGCAATGTAACTAGTAATGTAACTAAATATAAACCAAGATTTTTCACAATTCCAATGCATAGTCAAGTAAAATTTAAAAAATATTTCTAACCCTAAGAATACTTCAGTCAACATCTAATATAAGCAGACAATTAGGAATATGTAACTACAAACATTATGTTCTTCACCTATACAAAGCTTACACACCTTTACTTGTGACTCTGTTGTAGGATGTATTTTGAACATAAACTGAAGACGGTCTAAGCAGTTTGTTCTTAACCCTCTATAATCTTGCAAATACAGAAATGAATAGTATTTGGAATGTGTTTTTCCATTTATTGTTGTGTAAGTAAAAGGGATTCATTCCCTTAGAATGTTTTAATTTTGGGGTGGAACCTCCATTCATGCTTAAATTGGCATTTTAAGTATTATGACAAGCCTAACAATTGATTGCCAATGAAACAAGAATAAACTACTTTTGGCAGATTCTGCTGTTGTTTTTCCTGCTGGCTTTTGTTCCAGCTTTTATTTTCGATGGGAAAATTTTCATATTGAGAATACTGAGAGGGCCAAATCTTCTAAGACATTCCCTAAGTGCACACACAATTAGATATCCTATGCTCATATAATTACTCCAGTAGTTATTTAGACAACTCACAATTGCCTGATTTGAGTACACAGTGGGAGTATGTGCTAAAGGCAGGTGCATTTTATTTTTTTTTTTTTAACAGTAGCACAAATCTACAGGTTTATAGAAAAAAAGGTTTTGATGCTTTTGGTAAAATTTGTACTTAGTGAATCCCGCCTTTATCTTCAACACACAATGAGCTGTAATTCTTCACATTGCCATATCATCTCCCACGCGCATGCTACTTTTTCACGCTTTCTTGTCTAAAATGCCCTGTATTTCAAAGGCAAAACCCACGCATTTCCATGTATTTATAATGGACAGGTCACTGTGATATAGGCAGACTGACTGTAGATGGCTGTATGACTTCTAAATCAAATGCTGTGCCCTATACTGAACAAAATTACCATTTCACCACTGAGCTCTCTGAAGTATTCAAAGCATATTACTAGATAAGAATTAGGTGCTTAACTACCTGGCTTTTTAAAAATATCAAGATTTGCTCCAACATAAAATAAATATATGGAGAGACAAACAGAAAATTGTTATTTCAAATAGAACATGAAAGAATTTGATTGAAATTAATGGATATATAAACACGCAAGGAAATTCTCATGTCTTAGTTTTTTTTTGTCCTGTGCTTTTTTTCTTTTTAATCTACTAACATTTAACTTTAAATGACTCTTTCTACTTTAAACAATCTGTTGCAGCAAGAAATGTAAATGCATCACTGTAAAACACTATCATCAGCAGGCTGGAATCTACTTTGGTCTCTCTTTTCTTAATCAAACATCTGGGAATCAAAAACATCTTTAGACTGGCATGGAATTAAGATATGCTCTCTCTTTGGCAAAACCACATAGATAGGCTGATTATGTTGCCCTGAAAGGCCCAGAAAGCAAAAAAGTTCCTCTGGGAACCAGGTGAGTTATAAGAAATCTCTTCAGAGACTAGATACGCTACACTCATCATGTAATTATTACTAAACATACCAAGTTTTATTCCTGTTTCACATTTCTAGGTGTATCTCAGATTGATCATATTTCTTCTTATGTTGCCCTGAAGCATGATCTAATAGTCAAACGCTGCCAGTTTTAGGCTCATTTTACCAAGACTTGCGTTCAAATAATAATGCTGCTTCAGCTAGTATGGATGATGGAGTATCTCTCTAGTTTGTCTTGTCTTGTACTGGAGTCCCCAAAGAAAAGCTTGGATATCTAGTGCATTATCAGGCCTAATTATAAATGATACAATTGTCACAAAGAGCAACCTAGGACACACAGCGCTTCATGTTCAACTGGTTGCAAAAATATGTACACTGCAGTTTTTCTTGCAAGGAAAATGAACCCTCCAGTACTACGTGGTCCTCTACAGTAGTTCACACTCCTTCAGGATTCGTAATGAAGAAATAGATTTAGTGGCTTTCCCAAAACTTAAGAAACTTAATCTTTTTCATTAAGCTGATCTCAAACGCATGCCAGCCATTCAAGTTTGCCTCGCAAATTCCTGTTTCATCTCAGGTGTACAAACTTATACCACTTGTAGAAAATCGTGCTTACAGGGATTACTCCTCCTAGGCGGTTGGGATGACAAGTCCCACTGGGACGCAGCCCCGGCCTTCCCAAGGCTCCAGCCTGGGCCCAGCCAACACAGCCGGGCACAGCTCCTTTCACACCACCACACGAAGAAGTTTCCCAACCAGTTTGTACGTGGCCAGTCGCTCCCAGGGAGCAACGCACCTGATTCACGTTAAATCACCTCATTTTAAGCTGCTTCCCCCCTCACCCTGGCCACGCGTGACTGGTAACTACGCTCTGTAGACGCTCTATGTAAATAAAAGTGCCTCGGGCTTCCTCAGGGGGTGAAAGGCCCCGAACAAACGGAAAACCTCCGGACTTAAAAATAAAATCCCAGCGCCGTTTTGGTGTTGCCGAGGCTCTCCAGGTGCAGGCGGCTGCCGAGCTGTGCCAGAACCCGCGACGAGGGAAGCCCCGTCCCCACCCTTCTCCTTCCCTCTCCCCCGCCGCCTCCCTGAGCGGGCCGCGACCGCCCCGTTCCCTCCGCCACCTCCAGCCCCGCGCCCGCCCGACAGCGCCGGTCACGGTCGGCGGGCGCAACGAGCATGCGCGGCGCCGCGGGCTGTGTGGGCACCCACGGCTTCACGGTGCGGACGGCGCCTGCGCGGAGGGAGCGGGGTGGAATGGGGGGGGGGGGGGGGGAGTGTTGGGGGCGGAGCTATCGCGCGTGCCCGCGTGCGGGCAGGGAGCCCTTCCCCTTCCCTTCCCCGGGCCTCCCCCACCGCCTCCCCCTGCCCCGCGTCCCTCGCAGGGCGCCGGGGTCTGTGTGCCGCGCAGGGAGGGAAGAAGGGAGGGAGGGAGGCAGGCGGGGAGGGAAAGAGAGAGAGAGAGAGAGGCTGAGCCAGCTCTTCATGCCACTGCAGGCAGCAGCAGCAGCAGGTAAAACCAGCCCCAGAGCATCTGCTCCCCTTAACCCGCTTGCCCCCCTCCCCGCCGGCCGCCCTGCAGTCAAAATGCGCCGGCCGCCGCCGAGGCCTTGGGTCCCGCCGCCCCCGGCCCTCAGTGGGCAGCAGCCGGGCGGGCAGGGGCGGTGAGGCCTGCGCGCACCGGGCCGGCGCCGCCGCCGCTCCTCGGCCTCCTCCTTCCCGCGGGGCTGCCCGGCGGAGCGGGCGGCGGGCCGGTGCTCGGCCCGGGGCGTGCTGAGAGCAGTAGCTCCCGGCAGGGATCTCTGGAGCCAGAGCCTCGTTTCTGGGAGGTGAAAGCAGGGAGGGAGGAGGAGGAGGAGGTAGATTTGTCACAAGGTTTCCCCATCTGGTTTTTTTTTTTTTTTTTTAAGTATTGTTCGTGATTCTGATGGCTGAAGAGGGAAGTTAAGGTCTTCTTTACTATTTTTTTTTTCCCCTCCAGGCCTTGAAAAAGAGTTTTTAGAAGAAGCTTGGTTTACCTCCACTTTTCCTGCCCCAGAGCCTCTCCTCCTCCCTGTTCTCACCAATCTGCCTCAGTCTGTGCTAGCTGTCCAGTTTATTGCCATCAGTGGTAGATGTTTAACTGTCAGACTTGTTTTTCTTTAGGATACAGTCGTTCAAGTGGTGTACAAGTCTGGATTTCAGGGCAAGGGCTGCAATTAGCACATTTTAGCTGTTTGAGAGTTTTGTACTCTTGGACTGCTGAACCATACCCATTAGTAGTTTAATTTAAGTACATATCCTATCATATTACTCATTCTGGAGGCTTTATGGTCTGCTTTTAAGAAATAGTTGTTCCATCATATTGGCATAACATTGCTTTAGTGGTATATACGCATGAAAGTGGTATGTGTGTGAAAGGATCATGTTCCAAAATGTACTGGGATGGGACCTGGGAGACAAGAGTATTCTAGTTATGCCACTCAGCTCTATAGCATCCGTGCAGCGCTTTACTCTCAGTAATCCTGCTTACCTTCCCTTACAAAGCACTCTGAAACTTTGTTAAAAAGCACCACTACATAAAAGAAGTATTTCTTTTCAGACCAATGAAACTTCATTAAACTTGTTGTCAGTTCTGTTACTTGCCACACACTGATTCAGCTGTTTAGTTGGTAATACCTCCTCCGTGAAGACTAAAGCTTACAAAATGTATTCCAAATAAATGTGGGCTGATTGTTGGTATTGAAAATATTTTTAAGAATTTGAGGGTCATGAAACACTCAGTTAAATTAATCCTAGATCCCACCTCTCTCTGAATCATCATCCACTGTTACATTTGCACGTCGCAGGTTGAAGTACTGTAAGATCTAAAACTGAGCAATAAGAAAAAAACATTGTTTGGGGATGATAATGATAATTTTTGAAACAAGTCCTTTTTTTTTTTTTTGGTAAATGTAATAATTGTCTTAAGACAATTGTGAGTTGCCAGTTGTCAAACTTTTTTTTTTTGTTAAGACACTTGGCCCATGTACGGCCTAAATGCTGTTATCCTGGAAGTCATACGAGTATCTATCATAGTAGCAATGACTGGAGTTGTTACAATAAATGTTGTGTTATAATACATTCAGACTGTCAACATAAACACAGATTTAGACACAGCCTTTAAACTCTTTGTATATTTTCTTACTTGAAATTAGTAACTGCTGCTGAGTCAACAGCAGGAGCTTGCCTTTGTATGAACTGTGAGCCTACGTAATGAACTTAAGTTCATAACAAAGTATGAGAGCGCGAGCAGTTAC
This sequence comes from Chlamydotis macqueenii, assembly GCF_036417535.1. Lineage (NCBI taxonomy): Eukaryota > Metazoa > Chordata > Aves > Otidiformes > Otididae > Chlamydotis > Chlamydotis macqueenii. The sequence continues at coordinate 38,189,072 of NC_141557.1, read as the reverse complement.
TGTTTTCATGTATAAGTGCATGCTGGGAAGAAGGTGCTTCTTTCCCCACAAGATTTTGTGATGGCGTCATTATTTAGATACTACAGATATGGTAAATGCCTATGAAAACTGAATATTTCAAAAGATACTAATGGCATCCTTTTGATAGTGAGATGAAGACAAGAGTCTGTTCTCCAGCTTTGTGAACGGGAAGGCGACTAAATAAGGCTTGTCCTGCTAGCTTTGTTTAACGGTTGATTAAACTGATGAGGTTCTTGTGTGTTTCACTTCATTTCACTTTTTCAGAAATCTGAGGAAAGCCACAAGCTTGATTTTTTTTTACAAATAGTTCTGTTTCTGCTGCAATATTGGCAAAGCTCACTTGTCACACAGAAATGGTTCAGAGATTTTCTTAAAATAATGTGCCCCCTGTGAGAGCGGCATTCCTCTCGCATTTTTCCTTCTTTGTGTTACAGTGTTGACTTTACTCTAACTTTGTTCTGTTATCTTTGTTTGCATTTGAATAGCACTTGCATCTTTTGGGTTTTGGTACCTTGTATTAATGTGCAAGAAAAATGTGATTTGGTGGAAATGTGTTATACGTTCTTTGCCTGCCTATGATTTATGCTAGTATAGAGATCATCTTTGCTGTCTCTGGGTTACTGTTGCTGTTATAACTTCATTTTTCCCTGGAGAAGGGCTATGTAAAGAACTGTTTTACACTTTGCCCTGAAAGGAATTCTGTTTGGGAAGTTTACTTTGCACTCCTTCCTTAGGAGTTTTCTCTTAAACTGTTAGGTACGCTGCTGTAATTGACAGCAGCTGTTGCTGAGAATTGTGGAGGATAGACAGTTTCTAAGATAATCAGTTCCTAGTCCATTTGAGGCTTTGTTGATTAGCACGTGTAAGAGCGTTTTGGATTGGGAACCAGCGATGTCTGCAGAGTGCAAATGTGACATGTTATCTAAACTGTTTGGCTTAGACTCTACACTGCTTTTCAGTAAATAAGCTATAGGTTTTGTGTGTTTTTTCTTCTAGCCCAGTAAAGTGCCCACAGCAATTCAGTTTGTAGCCTCTAAAAACCCAGATCTTTGGCTGAGTTGTGCTCTCAGGGGAAGAGGGCTGGTAAACGTCATAGGAGGACTTGCTTGCCTGTGTTTGGTTGTTATGTTAGTGAGACTTAAATTCTCTATTTTTGACCCCCAGAAAAAGGGGCATAGCTGTTACCATTTCCACTTTTTAGGAAGGTTGCTATTGTAGTCTATGTTTTGCTTAAGAATATTTTTATTAGTTTTCTGAATGTGTCTCTATTTTTTTTTCCTGATATCACACTGTGATCAAATGCTTTCAAAAAAGAACTTCAAAATGATGCAATTTGAGGTCCCTGTTGTATTGGATAACATTACAATCTGATAATTCATATTCTTTCTATTGATGTTGTATAGAAAATAAGCATGATTACTCTGAATCTCGTGGGAATCTGTGTGTTACAGTCTTTGAGGAGAAATGTTTGACCATATTTATACTCTGAGAGTTCAGATAAGAAGCAAGAGCCAAGCTGGAGCAGTTAGTCAAACTGATGAACATTCAACATTTAGCATATTTTGGATAAAGGTTGATGAGTTACCAAACAGAATGGAAATGGATATTTTGCCTCTGTTGATGGTTAGATGTAGATTTCCCAAAAGCACTGAGTCATAACGTGACCTAAAGTCTGATTGAAAATCGTTTGAATATAATAGGAAGAATCACGTGTCACTGATGTTGAACTGTGTATAGCAGAAAAGAGACAATATCATGGTATCCTGTGTTCTGTTTTAAAAACCCCAACGTTTTCCTTCTGTACTATTTAAGTTGAGGGGTTTTTTTTTTTTTGTTCTGTTGATGGGCTGGCAAATTGTTATTTTAGGTTGATTAAAGACCATTTTTACCACAATACTAATTAATCTAGTTGTGTGTATGTGAGAAGTTCAGGTGCTTGTTTAAGCTGACTTGCATTTAGTACCGCATCACATAGTGGTGCATTAGAGTGGGGATCAATTCTGTCTTAATACATGAACATTTCACCTTAAATGTGTTAGAGCATCAGTTTTTGTCTCAATGTGGTTTTTTTTCCCCTGAACTTCTAGTTGGCTAAGCTTTCTTTTTTTTCTTTTTTTTTTTTTTTTCTTTAAAGCATATCAAGATACTGAGAATCTACCATTTACTTCTCTGGATGACTTGTTCCAGTGATTCATCTTTTCCACTATTTAAAAATAAGGCATGCAATTATTGTTTGAATACATTTGAATGCATCTGTCTTTCACTGGTTCTCGTTATCTCGTCTGAATTCTCTATCATATCAGACTTCCTTAAAACTTGATTTGTCCCTTTGACACTGTGTTTTCACTCCTCTGTATGGTGGCAGTCCCTAGCATTTAAAGACAGATACAGATTTTAAAAGACATAGTTTTAAAAGAGCATCAGCAGATCATAGATTTGCTGGGCTGACTACTCTAGGACTCTTGGATAAGTTTAACAAGTGTGCTGATTTAAAATGTTTGTCTCACAATGTTTTTTAACATCTGATCTGGAACATCTGTTTAACAAATGAGTTGGAAAGAAAATCAATATAATGTGATACAATTATACCATTTTGAATCTTTCCAACTATAGAATGAAAGTATTTATTGACTATTTTTGATCTTTCCTTACAATTTTTAACACTTGTGCCACCCCCGTCTAGTCATGGGCCTCTGCTGTTGTTGAGGTGGTGTTTGTTCCTAATACTCTTGGCTGTGTCCTATATGGATGTTTTATGGCTCTCAGTTTCTGCTCTCTGTAACTCTAGTTTATGTTGATGGTGATCCAGCCTCCCCTTTGCTACATTGTTGATCCTGCCTTTTTTTTTTTTTTTTTTTCCCTTATGCTTCCTTCTTTTTTCAAAACCATCAGGTTTTGAACAACTAGGATGAACTGTAGGCAAAATTGTCGTCTTTGTTAGCTGTAGAATTGCCTGACCATAGGTAAAAGCCCTCTTAAGGAAGTTTCAGTTTTCATGTTTTTCTGTATAGGATTTTTCTTCCCAATCAGTTTTGTTCATAACTCTTTTCAGCTTCAGAAATTTTGAAATCTCAGGAATAAGAGCATGTATGTTCATCATATGTTTACATAGGTGTTAGTAATCTCTATCTGTCTATGTAATCTGATCATGATCAGTAATTGTTAGACTATCCCCAATTTCTAGTCCAGTGACTTACTCGTTTTAGCTGTTGCAATGGGATATATGATAATTTCTCTGTGTTGGTTATGGTGAGTGCTGTTAGAAAAATTGTTGCTAATAATTTTTAATACTGTTGTTTTTACTGTTGGCTGCTTAAGGTCATGAGATACTAGGTTTCATTATTAAAGACTTCAGTTTGACATTACAAATATGGGCTTACAAAAAATTCTACTGTTCTCTAGTTTGAGTTGATGGTCTGTAATAGACCTCTACTGTCACCACCTTCTGAATGAGATGTCTTATTTGACCCTTAGACCCACATATTGTCGGTATCCTTTGGTTCTGAATTATCAGATAATGAATGTCTGAATGATGTTTCTTAAAACCTGGATTGTGCCTGCTTGATAATAAGTGGTGTTTTTGTTTAATCTCTCTAGCTTTTACACAAATGGACTTTTAGCCTTTTCTTTTTCCTATTGGGAAAAAGTAAAGCTGTGTAACCTGTATTGAGAATAGACTTGAATTTGGGGAACATATAGGGCTTGTTGAAAGTTTTAAAGAATCTTTCTAGGACTGTAGAAGTGCACTTTTGGCATTTTGACTTCACTCTGATGTTAGCATAAGAATTGCACCTGGCATCAGATGAATTGTCATCCAGGGTGTTGTTTTGTCACTTACAGTGGCCAACAGCAGGTGTTTTAAAGAAAGTTACAAAAAAATTCCAAACTGTGGAATAATCACTATACCGTGGAGCTCTTCAACTTCTTATCAGTTTATAATGGTTTACAGTTCTGATTCTGAGTATTCTTCCCCATAGAATTTTTCCTTGTTGATATGTAATTTTATATAGGTGGGCATTTTCATAATCCATGGAAATATGTAATCTTTTTACAAATTTTACAGTGTTGCCTTCATAGTCTCTCTTTCCACTGTCATACTCAGCACTCTGTTCTGAATTGTTAAGAGTAGCTTAAAGCCCAGTAGTTACTTGAACAGAGCTAATGATTATTTCTTATCTGCTGTACGTCGGATGTGTCAACAACAAATTTGATTTTCTAGCATGCTGCCCATTTTACTTATATTTTTTAACATCACTGATCTCACATGGTGTTGATGAACGTGAATGTATTCTGGGTCCTGAAATTTTCCATTAGCACTGGTGGATGTCACCAGTGGCTCCTGTGTCCTGTATGTGATGTGGATATGCACACTCTTTCCTCCAACTTTTTTTTTTTTTTTTCCTCCTGTCATTGTTCACAGCAAGGCAACATCTCTATCTGGATGAAGATTGCCTATATTTTACTGATTGAAGCTTGACTTGTTGCAGAGTTGAAAACCGTTGATGTATTTTCTCATCTTCCCCAACAGATTCTCTTTCAAAATTAAGGTTTTTTTTACTTAAGTTGTGATTAGTTTTTCTGTCATTTCTGCTTCAAAAGGATTTGTCAGTTTTCCCACTGACTTTCAGATGTAAGTTTGACCTCTTGTAAAAATAGAGACTATTAAGTCTGTAATGGTGTGTTTCATGTTTATTTTGCAGTCTCCTATCAGCATGCTTGCTGCACTGTAAATCTGAATAAGAGGACTCGGTGTCAAGGTGTTACTTTGACTTTTTGTACCTTCTTGATTAAACTTTATCTGGAGTATTTATGATTAACATTCAGTAGTTTTGTAGAGCCTTTTATCTGTAAATGAAAATAGCATTAATCATTTTCTGTGAGAGTGAAGTGACTTATTCAAGGCCGAACAACAACTCAAAGGGGGAGCTCCCGTTAGAACCCAGATTTTATAATATCCCATCACGGCTAATACAGGAACACACTATAAAGTATTTAATAAATCACACAATTTAAGAGAGTTTGTTAAATGGGAGAAATGAAAAGTAATTTAAACATGTTGAATAGTAGACTATGTAAAATAAATTTGAGAAGTATAGTGAAAGAGTAGATATAAGGAGAAGAGTACTAAATGCTTATGGGACAAATACAAGTAATTATACAAGTAGTATAATTCTCTTAAAATCTGCTAGGTGATTTGTAAATCTGCTAGGTTATTTGATAATTGTTCTGGGGAGGATAATGGGGTTACTAATTTCTTTAGTGAGAAGAGTGGCTCTCAGCTGATACTCATGCTTGTTTTGCATGTCCTGCTTTCTGTAAAGCTTATCTGTGCTTTCAGAGTAGTGGCCTGAACACCTGTGCATATACAGCCTGTTATTTATATTGGAACCACATATTAAAAAAAAATATATGTGGGAGCCTTGCTTGTCTTTCAGTTGTTTGTGAGTCAATAGCATAGCGTTTCCTCCTTTGGGCCTGACTCACTTCTAATTTACGTCATGTACACGTATGCCTATGGTGCTAATAAATATACACAGTTTGGGGAAAAGTTGATAAATAGAAATATGTAACTGGGAAATTCTTTTATATTTATGTGCGTATTTTTCATAGACTGAAAACTAAACCTGGTGCTGCCTGTGATGATACCTTTCAAAGTTTGTTATACCCCATAATCTTTATGTACAATGCATTAAACAATCGAAGCTAACGGGCCAAGGATTTCACCTCCTTTGGTTTTCATTGTACGTTCACATGTATACATAAAGGTTATACTGGTTTAGCCCTGCCAGTTTTACTGCTTCATGAAAATATGTAGCAGATAATATTGCAAAGTTTCTTTTATTTTGAAGTATGCAGAAATCTGGACTCCTGTAAGTTTAATTTTTGTGACTGGATGAGAGAACAGTGGATGAGCGCAAGTCACAAACAGGGAAGTTTGTGACTTCCTGTAATCAGAGCTAAACTTGTGTCCCAACTGGTGGAAAGGTTTCTTCTGAATGCATCAGTGGTGTATGTTTGTTTTATGAATGAAAGTAAACTTCAGCTTTTTTGTTTGTAAATTTTCTGGGCAAGTACTTATATCATCATGAAATGCCCTTTGAAATTTTACGTCAGTACTTCTTATTTTAAATAAGTTCATTTTGGGCAGCTCTACTTTGAAATTAAAAATTTGTTCCTGTATAGCATTTCCGAAAAATCCAACAAGCTGAATTACCTTTTTTGCCACTTTGGCTATATGTAAGGATGTATAAATATTTTATACTTGGGACTTTAGTGTCATTTTTTTCCCAAGATTCCCTTCTGTAGTCAGGGTGGATTTCACCTAATAGAAAGCTCCTTTGGTTTTTGGATTTGTGCGGTGATCCCAACTTTTACTTACTGTACTGCCCACGAGTCTTGAATTGAAGATTGCTCGATTCAGGTGCAAACTTCAGCTTGCAGAGATGGAAAAGCTGCCTGGTCTTTTGTCTCTTGCGACTTTTGTCATGAGCCTTAAGTATGTTCTTAGTGAAGTGAGAGGAGTTCTGTATCTGAGAAGAAACGTATATTGGACAAATGCAAATTTAATATCAATATTTAATATCTGATGATGTTGTCAGGCATATACTTGGTGCAGTCATACTGCTTTACCCACAAATGCAGAATCCATTTATTGCAAGGTTCAGTCCTTATGAAACTGAGTGGGGAGGAGCAAAGGACAATAGCAGCTGCTATCACTGGACATAGCTCCACTTTGATGCTGGCGTGACTGGGATGGATTGAGGTAGAACGTATAGAATCATAGAATGGTTAGGGTTGGAAGGGACCTTCAAAGGTCATCTAGTCCAACCCCCCTGCAAGGAGCAGGGACATCCCCAACTAGATCAGGTTGCTCAGACCCTCATCCAGCCTGGCCTTGAACGTTTCCAGGGATGAGGCTTCCACCACCTTTCTGGGCAACCTGTTCCAGTGTTCTGTAACTCGCATTGTAAAAAATTCTTTCCTAATTTCCAATCTAAATCTACCCCCCTCTATTTTAAAACCATTACTCCTTGTCCTGTTGCAACAGGCCCTACTGAACAGCCTCTCGCCATCTTTCTTGTAGGCCCACTTGAGGTACTGGAAGACCGCTATAAGGTCTGCCCGGAGCCTCCTCTTCTCCAGGCTGAACAGCCCCAACTCTCTCAGCCTGTCCTCATAAGAGAGGTGCTCCAGCCCTCTGATCATCTTTGTGGCCCTCCTCTGGACCTTCTCCAGCTGGTCCATGTCCTTCTTGTGTTGGGGACTTCAGAACTGGACACAGTACTCCAGGTGGGGTCTCACCAGGGCAGAGTAGAGGGGGAGAATCACCTCCCTCGACCTGCTGGCCACGCTTCTCTTGATGCAGCCCAGGATGCGGTTGGCCTTCTGGGCCGCAAGGGCGCATTGATTAGACACAGAATGAACAAGTGGCACTATCAGCTCTTGCAAATCCAGCTGAGATGCTGTGTTGCTTTAATAGCACTCCTGTGTTATCTACAGCCTTAGTGATTGCAGAAGGTCCTAATTTGTTTTAAGTACATTATATGTTTTTGCTTTGATTTTTGAGGGATTTTAGATAAACTGTCAAAGTTCTTGTATATTAGGAGAAAAACGTGTAGTTCCACCAAAAAGTCAGTATGACATATGCCAGGAATTAGAGCATGCTGTTGCTGTTTCATAGCTGTTGGGTGAGACTAGATTTTTACATTAATTTACAGTAATAGTATATGATCAGTCATGGTTATAATTTCCACTGTGAGTAATTTTATCTGAGAAGAGGGCAAATATGGGCTGAGTGAACATCATTTTACAGCTTACCCAGATCGGGATAAAAGTATGTTGATAGACTCACGCTACAATTTTTGTAGGTTGACTGGAGTACTTCATTTTCTAGAGCTGCTGTTATTTATCATGTAGTCCATGAGCATGTTAGACCCCTCCTAATACAGATAGTCAGTCTTGTGCCAGTGTTTCAAGGTAGCTTTCAGTAAGAGTGGGGATAATCTCCCATTTTCTGTTGTGCACAGAAGCTTCAGACTCAGACCATCTCTGTCCAGAAGTAATGGATCAATCTAGCTTAAGCCATACGACCTTGAGAAAGAAGGATGGTCAGATAGGAAGTGGGCTTAAACCAGTGGGCTTAAGAGGAAAGCCTTAAATATAAAGCCTTTTAAGAGGCATTGAATAGCCTTTTAAAATTTTTTTTTTAATTTGTTTTTTTCTTTTTTTTTTAATTTTTTGGGTTTAAGCATTTTTTTTTTTTTTAGATCCCTCTTCCTGGTTTCTCTGCAGTCTCGCTCTGCTAGTTCTTGCAGCCCTAGACTTTCCTGAGACTGAAAGAAAGTAGCATACTTCTAGGAGTCCACCTTCTGGAAAAATGGAATAAAATCAAACCCAACAAAACAGAACATGTGTCTCTAACCCTTGCTGGCTATTATTCTTTTTTTTGTTGTTGTTTTTTACAGTGTATGTCTCAACATTTTGTTTGCCTGATTTTTGTGCATGTCAGACTCCTCTGCTTCTGTGTTTTCAAGCCATGAGTAGGTCCAGCTGCAACAAAATAATTGTGAGGTAGTGTTTTGGGTTAACCAGAGTAGGCAGCTAAGCACCGTAAAACTGCTCACTAGGAAAGAAATGTGGGCAGGGAAGAACAAATACGCTACCAATAAAGACAGAGTTTTAGATACTGAAGCAGATTGTATTGGCTAACTGCGTTTGTGGTAGTAATGGAAGACATAGACTTACAAGGGTTTTTACTAAGGTCATCTTTGATTATTTTAAAATGCTATGCAATGATAAAGATGCAAACAAAAAGAATAATGTAAAATTGCTTATGAGAGGCTTGATCATTAAAGACTACTGTCATTACAGTTATTGAAGGCTTTGGCAATCGGTGAGATGAACATTTTAGAGGTTGTGCGCTGCATGGAGTGATTGGGAGTCAGGGTGGATCACAGGAGTAAGTGGGGAAAATGAGAATTTTAGATGTATAGGCAGGTTGACTCTTGCATGTGTAAGTCATATTAAAAACAATAAGAACAACAACAAAGTTCCAGCTGAGATCTGAATATATTGGAAGATGAAGAGGAGCTGGTGATCACCTGTCATTTTGAACCTGAGTAGTGAAAATGGTGACACACAAGTATTTGATACTGAGAGAGAAAAAGTGGTTGAGGATTTGTAATTTTTCTCAAATACTCAGTTTACTTTAGGATGCAAGACATCTGTAGTAGTATGTTACATTAAGCTGCCACTTTTTCTGATATATTTGGTATATATCTGTACTTTCTTCTCTCAAAAAACTCACTCAAGTTGCCAGAAAGTCTCTAGATTGTTAGTATTGTATTTCAGCTAATGTTTCTTACTCATCCTGACCAGACAACTTCTAAAATTATTTTTCATGTTGACTTCAGAGTAAGTGAAGGTTGGGTAGTAGTTTCATTTTTTTTTAACATGAGAGAATTTATCTTTCTAAGTCCTGAATTACAGTTTACAATGATTTCATCATTGAAAAGTATCCTGAATTGACAGCAATAAATTAACTGCCATTTCACTTGAGACTAATTCCTGTCTACAGTTAAGAATTTTGCTTGGTGAAATGTTACGGCCATACCAATTTTATTCTTGTTCATTTTGCTTAGTTTTGAAGGAACCCAAATCAGTGTCAACTCCAGAATTCTGTTGTAGCAGCTAGTAATGGGTTTTTCATGATTCATTGCTAAGGCTGTTCGTAGCATGGATACAATGGCTTTCCATGTAGTCCCTTCTGATATGCTAACCTCATCTTTGTAACCTGAGATACATTTCTGTACTTTCACTATCTTTACAGAACGTTTCAAAGTATTTTTACTTCCATTTGACATTTGCCTTTTCTGTGGCTGAAGCTATGTTTTACTGTCAGTTCGTCTAAGTCTGTGCCACCATTATGATATATTGACTTGAAGACACAGGTAAAGGATGACAGACAGTGCAATGAAATTGAAAAGCAAGTAGACTTTCTAATTGCTTGTACATGTAAACAAATGAAAAAAAAAAGTTTAACTGACATTTATCTTGTTGCATAGGTGAAATATAGAAGGAGAAGCTCTGTCTTCCACACAGGACATTTGCTTTGATACCTTCCTCTTGGAGCTCTAGCTCTGCCATCCAGCCTCTTCAGTGTTTCTGAAGTGGACTTGGAGCCAGAGTTCAAAGTTCAACACCCTGCTGTAACCTCTGTCACCTGTGACAGTTGGTCATGGATCATCTGACTGCACCAGACCTTGCCAGACATTGCTGCACCCATGGGCATGTATAAGTTACAGGAGTTCTTGAAAGACGAGTTATTTTATTAATACAATGATGAAAGGAAAAAACCTCAAATGAAACCCCAAACTCCCTGTGTCCTCAGCTGACCTGGTCTCTTGAGGAGAATTTCTTTTAGGCCTCTCAAACAGAAAAGATCTGACATCAAGTCTGGAACAGCTGCCCCTTGTTAGTTCTACAGCTCACTGACTTGATCAGGTATACAGTCAATGAACTGAGAATTTTTGTTCTAGGACTTTCTAGTCCAGCGTGTGGAGTAAAGGAGGGTGAATGAGTAACTAGGACTTTGAATGGTGACTCAGACTAATAATTAAACACACAACTATCTCAGTAATTCTTGAATGATGTAATCTTCACATTATCATGTCCTGTGACTAAAAGACAGAGATGCAGCAGATGTGTATTGATATTTCAGATCACGTGAAATTTGTATTCATAGTGCACCTCTTCTGATCCTGAAGATACTCCCTCATAATAAAAAAAAACATTAAAGAACTTCAGAATACGTCTTCTAAATTGATGTATTTTGCGTTACTAAAAGTACAGAAGATTGGGAAGTACAGGGTGTATAAATTACATGGGCATTATTCCTGCTATTTGTGGTTGACCTAGCTTCATATTTAGATTTTGGACTTTAACTGATTTCATTAGTTAAGTTTTGTTTTTTTTTTTAGTAAGTACTACTTGCATTGTGTATAAGTTTTTAAGGTTGAAATGAAATGGATATTTGTAATGGTAAGCCTGGATAGGTAGCATATGCCATCTCTTTGTGACAAGCATATGACTTCATTAAATTGGTTTACTGAAGTATTGCGCGTGATGCTTTATGTTACAGAAAACAGCTTTAACAGTAGTATAGAGAATTACTTCAATGCTGTTTATTTTTTAAACCTAATTCACTTCCTCAGAGCATATGTTCTTCAACTTTTTCTAGCATTTGAGAGGATTTCTGTTGTCTTGCTTTGCTGTTCTGGAGGCATTTATCTCTGTTACAGAAATTAATTGATCTGGCAGGGGTCAGAGGAAATGTCTGTTGGTTGCCCATATGTTTTTGCTGTATGTCAAACAATACACTTGTTATCGTTATGAATTCTTATGTAAAATGGATAATAAAGTGCTGGCATGGCTAAGTGAAATAATGCATTAGTTTCTGGATGCCTGCTGAGTAAGCATTTAGTTCATGAAGTCAAACGTTGAAGTTCTGGGCTTCTGTATGCTTAAGATCTGTTCTAGGAAGAAAAAATTGGTTTGTACTTCTAAGTCCTGTGTAACTTCCCTGTTGACTTCAGTGATGGAAAGACCTGCAGCTAAACAAATTTGAACTGACCAGTATAGTTAATATCAAGAGAAATTTACTGGAGGTCAGAGGTGGGAAGAAGAGGGTGTGCACTACTCAGTTAAATGACTGTCTGTCCGTTGTTGCTGGCTCTGTTTCTAGTCATTAACTGGGTATTTCTGCTGTTACTCTTCTGTAATGATTATGGCATCTGCAGTATGTTAACATTAATTTGCATGGTATGGGTTAAAATTTTATTTAAAAAATCTAAAATTAAAAAGTAAATATTGATGAATCTGATTTTTAATGGATAGCAGCAGAAATCTTGTAAATAGCCTGTAAAATTACACTGGAAGATACATTGCAAGGGATTTAATGAATGTAGGCTGTTTTCTTTAATTAGAATTGTTTGTGGAGTAAGGATGGGCAGAATTATGTAGGGTGTGAGGTGATGCTGAGAATCAGGAGTTCAGGAAGGATAATTAAGGATAACTTCTGAACGGAAAATATGGTGTTTTTAATTACCTTTATTAGAATTAAGAGCATGAAATAATGTATCTTAAGGCTGTTAGCCTTTAAACAGGATGAATTTTAGATTCTGATCTGTGTCAGTAAAGTGTTTAATCTTGAACTCTTGTGGGTAGCAATCCAATTTCCAGGTGACTAATAAAATACGGATACTTTGAAGTTTAGTCAGTGAACAAATCTGAACAGTCGTTCAAATTTACATAGTGAAAGAAAGAAACCATTGGTTAAAAGCTGGTTAAAACCTTAAAGTACCTAGTAATAAGAAGTCTTGGTGCTGGAATTTAGGTGAAAGAAGGAAAAATGTGATTAGGCAGGAAAACCAGTCCCATGGTTGTTTATGGGCCTGGGTCATATACATTTGCCTTGCTAGTGCCTTTTTTAGTGTGATTAAAAGTATCCAGAGCTTATGACATATAAAAATTCATTGTGTGGAAAAAAACAAAAGGATTCCATCTTGTTGACTGTGGTGTTATGTTTGGCTTTGAAGAAACTGACTTCTTTCACAGTTTCAGTCAAAGATCAACGCTATCATTTGAGCCTTGACTTTCTCTTCCAGGAGTCTGACATAGCTGGCAGCATTTTCTACTGTCAGGCTTTTGTTGTTTTAAGATCAACTCTTTGACTCACTGACACTGTAATGAGGAGTAAACAAGCCCTGTTTCTTTGAGACAATTCGTAGTATGTTTCTAGTGGATTCTGAATTTAACAGTATTGGTTTAACAGTGTTAAATCATGTAGCTGTAGTAAACTTCTTCGCTAGTGGTAATAATTGTGTCAAGGAAATTAGTATCACAGCCCCATATGGAGGGGTTTATCTGTGGTTCTGATGGTATCAGCTTCTGCCCTCCACCGCTACCTGTCTGCTTGCATCAGAATATCATCTCAGTTCTCCTCCTGTGTTTAACCACTACTTGGCAGTTACTGGATTTCAAATATTCTACTTGGCGTTTTTTTTTTTTTTCCCCACTAGTAAATGTGTTGGTTAATTGCAGGTCCACCTGTGCTTCCAATCAACTACATGAATGAATGTTCTAATACGTGGGGCTTAAAAATATGGGTCTGTCTGAGAATAGGTACTCAGCATGGTTTAGAGGATGGGATGTTGCTGAGAAGCAAAGGTTTGAATTTCATGTCATTTCTGTGATTAGAGAACATAACAGTGGTGCCCCTTAAAATTACCATAAGAATAAAAATCTATGGGTACTGCTCCTATCTAGCAGGTATATAAACATCTGAAACCTTTTGGATCTCTGATCTTAAAAAGAAGACGGGGTGTTGTGTCTTGCAGAACCTTTAATACACATAAGCTTGGGTTTTTTGTTGTTGTTTTTTTTTTTAAGTATTGAATCTGAGATTAATTTTCTTTTTTTTTTTTATACTGTGTTCTAACCAAACAAATGTTATCTTTGTTTACTTCTCAGTGGTTGGTGTCTATTGAACTGCAATTTATTGTTCACTGGTGGTGTTTTCAGCAGGTCTGGAAGTTGTGATAATTAGGTAACAAAAGTTAAAGGAAAGTTATGTTGACATAATTATTTGAGGAAATTTGCCTCTTGCATTCCAAATTCCATATGGGATAAGCTAAAGGATTATTTCCATGATTTTTCAGTACTTCCACACAGTCATTAATTAATGTCAAAATCTGTCGTTAACAGGTAAAATTATGTATTGGGAATAGAGAACAGGTTACCTGCTTATTTACTTGGAAAATAATGAAGATTGGGTAATTCTAGATGCCCTTAACTTGTTGTTTTTTTTTTTTTTTGTTTTGGTTTTTTTTTGGTAAAGTTTTAGGTAAGAAAATAATCTCTTTAGGATGAGGAAAAGAGAAACCTTGTTCCGTGCATCCCAAGATTAATATATTGGAGTTGGTTTTATGTAAATCAGCAGTGCATGTTCCTTGATTTGAGGTTCTGTGAACAATTCCATGCAGACATAAGTTTTCCACTCAGTGAACAAAAAGACCATAAAGGGAAAAAATTTCAGATGGTTTGAAAAACATTGAGTCAACAAAATTCTTGCATGACAGAATGGTGGTGCCATTGCCAATACTTTATCTTTTTTGGCTGCTACCTCAGTTGCTAGAGCACTTCCATCAGTCATAGGAGACCAGGTTCAATAAAATCCTTTTTGCACCAGAGAATTATCTTGTACCTGTTACCCCATAGACAGCTGCTGGAAATTTTGGATATGACATGCTTATAGTCTCCTGTCTAATAAAGTTTCCAGTTGTAGACATTAGAAATTCACTGAGTCTACAAATGGAATTCAGGGGACCTACATGATGGGTGAATGTCGTAATCGACGGAGAAAAGAGTAAATCTTAGTGTTCCCCTGACAATGCACATTTTAATACGAAGTGAAGCAGAGAGAAGAGTGAGAGGGAAATGGCTACTCTCAAGCAGTGGAGGGATTGGTTTCTCTGCTTTGTGTCAATCCTCAGACCACATGCACATTAGTACAAGGAGGGTACTACCTATTTTTAGTCATCTAATGACAAGGTTCTTTTTGATTGCAAACTGCCTTTATAAATTGAATAACAGGTATCATGATCATCGCCAAACACCGATCAAACTGCAGACTAACAAAAGCTGCAGCTCACGTATTTCATTTTCCATTCTGCTAGTAAGTGTAATAGGAAAGTGTCATATGTAGTTCATTAAACAGTTACATTAATAATTCTAAATGTAATAAAGGGAAGAATACATCTGTATATATGTGTTTAGTTGAATTAGCTTTAAAAAGCATTGGTACAAGTATGTTTTGTTAGTAATCAATTACTACAGATAGTGAAGGTTCTATATAGAAAATAATGAGGGTCCTGATTTAGAGGTGGCACAATAAAAGAGTTTTTGTTTTATTTGGAAAAATTTACTTAGTTGTTTTCAGCTCACATTGGAGCCCAAAGTATCTAATCTGTAATGCCTAAAGAAGGTAAAAAGTACCAACTACTTCTTCCCCATGTAGACGTAAGATACACAGTTGCTAATCTGAAGCATTTTACCCAGTTAAATATAACATATTGAGTCTTTTTCTTCTTTTATTATAAGAAGTTAAATTCTCTATCTGATTCCATTAATTAATTACTAAACCTGGCTCAAACTTCTTCATGTAACAGTTAGAAAAGAGTTGAGTGTGGTACTGTTATAGCATGTAAAATATTAATTTGCCTTAATGAGAGATTTACTTTTAGTTAATGGAATGTAAACAGTCAATGTGTACAAAATATGTCAACTGAGACTTTGTCTAAAATAACAAAAAGTTAATTTTTAGAAATTCAAACTTAGTTCAAAGATGTAATTTAATGCAGGCATAATGTTCATGTTCTCATAACAACATTAATTCTGTCTTCCTTCAGGTACTTGGTATAGCACAGTATACTGCTATGTAACTTGTTACCTATAGGGTTCCCATTAATGATCATTATCTTGAAAATCTTCTGGAATCTTCACAATTGTGTTTTCCAATGTACTTTGTGTTTAGGTGATCTTAATTTAAAAAGAAAAAAAAAAAGTAAAAGTGATGGCAAGGAACTTTGTTTTTCTTACTTACCACCAGTTTAGGTAACTTGTCTTCAGAGAAATAATATGACAGACTTAAATGCTGCCATTTACGTTTGTTAGTTGAATCTTTCTTCCTCTTTACTGTTTTATAGTATGCTGGTGAAATGACAGCATTTTCAACAATTAATCCTTTTTTTCTTTTTTTTCGTAAAAGACTGGTATTCAGCAGCCTTCTGACTTGTTTGAGTAACTTACAGGACATAGCCGTGTCTGATGTACTTTTGTCTTTTGCAGATGAGGTATTTCTATCCTTTTATATTTAATGGTGAAGCCCTGATTTTTACTTCACTAATACCATACTATTCTGTAAATCTAATTACCTGTTTGAGGCTTTGAGTTAAAGAAGTGCTTCTGATTTCACTCTAGTGGATAAACCAACTTCTTTTGTACAGTGCTTGCTAACAGAGGTGGCTATTTTATTGATGAATAGGGAAAAAGTGTATAGTCCAGTGCTTTGTTCCGTTCCTCTAATTTATGACACCAATAGTAATGGATGATGAATGAGATATCTGAAACATTAATAAATTATCTTGAGGTGTACTAAATCAAAGAGGAGGAGACTAAGAAATAATCTTATATAATGCCTCAAATAAAAGTAAGCTAATTCCAGAGCCATTTGTTCAATGATATGCAGAAACCCAGAGAAATTTTTTGAAATTGAACTGCTGTAGTTAGTATCATGTTAATATAACTCAGTGTTTCAAATGTGCTATCCTAGACATTTGGATTGCCAGCTTCAGGTGGCAAGAGATGTAAAACATACAGACTAAAATAATTCTTAAATATTTAAGTTAAAACTTTGAGTTTAAGCACATTTAAAATAAAACCCAGCAATTTTGTCCTACATTGATGATGCTTGCATCCTCTTCCCTAAATTCATCTATCCACTAACAGGGTTGAAATTTGCAGCAGTTTTCTGCTGTGATTTGCATTCACTAACTTGATGATTCTGTGTGAAATATCCACTTGTTCTAAGAGAAGCTGTGCAGCCTTTTGTTTTGGTTTTTTTTTTTTAGCAGTGAAGTTTCCATGTTTTGTCATTTGAATGCCACGAGCAGTAGTTCTCCTGATGACACTGGATCTCTGAAGGAGTCTTCAAGTCAGAAGAGACATTTGGCTGCTTATGCAGTATTCATGTGCCACTTTGCTATAGACAGGGAGCATCAAAGTAGTGGGCCAATTTTATGCAGACAAACTATTGCCATTCCTAATAATCTGTTCCTTAATAAGTCCCATGAAATTTAGTCACCGTTATGAAATGGAGTGAGATTTAGGGAGTGCAAATGTTAGTGATGTTGATAGAAATAAAACATCCTGGAGGTGGTGTAAGATTTTCCATTTCACAAACTGACACTTTGAGGTTCTATGAATGTTGGTTTTATCACATTTAGATGACCTATGTGTGGGATTAGATAAGTTTGTCATCAAAATGAGCAGTATGTCTTTTGTTCTCCTTCTGTTCTCCTTTTTTTTGGTATTTTCCTTGCATGCCTTGCACCTTTGCTGGGTTTTATATGGCTGTATGGAACTGATACAGCTGACAGGTAATATACATTTTCTTTGTTGAGGTTATATGATGAAGTACAGAAGTTAACTAAACATTATAAAGGCTACACTTTCTACATCAAGTGCAATGGAAACCTCTTATCCTTGATGATTTCTAATCAAATTGGATCACAAATCGTTAAACTTACCTAGCTACTTGTATGAAACCTAATAGCCATTTCCATGTTTATTTCTTATGTGTAAAATACTGCAAAAGGACATCTTACTGTGCAACAGGGCCGGTGTAGTCAATAGTTTTCTTGGTTGCACTGACCTCAACCTTATTTCTGTGACTAGGATTATGCAGTGACAGTTGGATACTAAGCCACTTGTAATGAGCTTCTGGACTTTTTTTCCCCCAGTTTCCACTGTCATGATCCTCTTAAGAGTCTCAGTGGTCCAGACTGGTCGTACTGGTCTGGATGGTGATGTGCTACCGCTACACTCATAATGTTTGCCTTACAGCTGGATGTTTTCTAGCTACACTACTCTCATTTCCCAGAATGCATTTTATTGGTCTTCTTTCTACTCATAGCCTTAATTTAACCTTTAACTGCGGAATTTATTGTACGTGTAATTCTTTGCATAAAAGTTGTCATCAGAAGGTGTCACCAGGTGCTTTCTATTTTTTGTTTCCTCTCAGTTTTTAATAAATATACTGAGCATTGTTAGTCATATGGTACTTCTAATCATTGATCTTTATCATGAGCGATTAACATACTTTTAAAATAGCGAGTTTTAAACAATATTTTATTTTTTTGTTTCCACTTTTATCTAAGTTCAGACATCTTGTGAACATGTTGATATTAATTCTAAATAAAATTAATGTGCTGTATTTATGAGTCAGAGTAGGAGTGCTTTGGCTCGGTCGGCCCATACGTATGCAGTTGTTAAATTTTACTTGTTTTTCTCCATAGTTGACGTGACCAGGTCTGTAATTTTAACACTATCAAGTTTACAGAGAAGTAGAGAATATCAAGCATTTTTAGAAACAAGGAGTTACGTGTATTTTCTAAGTTTATTAGATCTTTACACAGAAAGTATGTATGTAGAGTTTCTTCTCAGTGTGTTTGTCTTAGCTTTTATTTCTTACTATTTTTTTACTGCCCATTTATATTGGAGTTTCACATATAACTTTTAAGATCTTTCCTTCACCCTTCCATTTATCTTAAGGTCTGTCTTGGCTACAAAGGTGTAAACCTTATAGTCAGTCTTCAAGGAGGTTAACACGTAGCACTCCATTGTACAAAAGAAAACCAGGATCTTTCTGCATTGATATCTGTGGTGTTAAAACTGGGTTAGTAGTTAGAGTGGGATGTATTCCCCCTTCCAGCAGATCCCTAGACTTTCTCATTGTGTTCAGGATGAAATTAAGATCTGTTGAAAACCAAGAAGGGATTTCCCAATAAGGGAAAGATTGAAGAGAATTTATTTGCATTATTAGTATTTGTCATGATGCCAGACCTTATTTAAGGAAAATAAATGTTCAGAAAGTAACAGAATCATATATTCAACATCTTTCTTGTTATGTTCAGTATGAAATCAAGACCTTTTAAAAATCAGAGAAGTCCATTAAACAGTGTTGCAGAGGTTAAGGTCCTTGTTCCCGATTGTGGTAACATGGTTTTAAGTTTCTTCTTTCCGTGATACATCATAGACACTTGAATCAGCATTATATAGCTGAGATGAGTGTTGTAATGGCTCTGTGTTGCTTCTTGTTCTGGAGAAGATATCTCAAAATCTCATAGTGGATACATTTTACTTGAAATTAATTGCAGCCGACAGCCAAAAAGAGAATGGTAGCCAAACTTGGATTGTAGGATGCTCACCTGGATAAAAGATGAATAGACTCAGCACCTCATTCAGTTATTTATAGAAAGTAGAAAGATTCTTTATTTTGCAGAAATTAAAATATCTATATCAGAATTAAAATATACTGGGAAAGGGCTACAGCAGCTCCTGCTCTACCAAAACTGGAGTATAAGCCTTTAGTCCAACAATAATTAAGGCGTAAATTGAGAGAGCCCATTCTGTGGAAGAAGACATGATCTGATCTTTTTGAGAGTAAGATGCAATATTCACTCTCTTTTATATTAATATCCTTAAAGAACAATCTCCATTGGTTGTGTAAGATGATCATTCCATACTGTATAAACTTAAAAAGAGTAAATCCTTTGCATGCAAATCTGTGCAATTTGTAATTTCGAATTTGATGCTTCAATAAATAGGGCATCTGAAACGAAAATGTGATTACAAGGAGTAAATTTTCAGCCATGTAAACAAAAAAAAGGTAACCGATTCAGTAATATGTTTTGTGACATCAACAGAGGAATGGTTTGGCTGTAAGCATATTACTTGAGAAATAAGTTGTATCCTGTCATGTATATGACATTTGAGGGCTTATTAGAATCAAGATGTGCATGACTAAGGTTCTTTGAAAAAGTGAAAAGAACTTTTAAGTACTAAAATTAATATGAAATAATTGTATTTTTTTTTACCTAGTCCATTTATTTAAGTATTAATTATGTTTCATAGTTTCTAATTATTGGACAATGCATTCTTTAACTATGGTAGTAATTGTGGGTTTTGAACACAATGGAAGAGTGTCTTTAATTGGAAAATCAAATTTTGCTACCAAATTTTGCTCCATAGTTTGGAGTGCTTTCAGGTTAACCTATTACAGGGAAGTCCACAATTAATACTGCAAATCAATACAATGAAGGGTTAATTGTGAAAATTGATGAAAGTTTTATTTTCTTACAAATCAAGAGGCTGGTAAAGTGTACGCTTACTGTTGATCATTAGAATACAAAACTATCTGTTAAAATCAATTAACATGCATATCTGATGACTGATTGTATAAATATGAAAGTCAAATAATTGTAATCGTTAACCATGGCTTCAGGTCATATGAGTTGTCAGCTCAAAAAAACTAGAGGAGAAAGAGGTTGATTTGCATATATTTAATGTGGCGTTCTATACATGTGGGAATTTGAGATAAACCTTTGCTACTAATCTGCTTGTTTTTATCTAAAAATCAACTAGGAAACATGGGTCATAACAGTCAAATGAGCTACGTGTTCTCTTGGTAGCAGTTGATTCAGTTGTTTGGGATTCAACATTTTACTATATGTTTTAATATTTTACTAAGAGGCAATTGGAAGAAGCTGGTTAAAATGTTATTAAAGGAATACTCAAAGTTCTTACCAGGAACATGCTCAAAATTATCCTACAACTGATTGTAAGACTGGGTTACTTTTACAGTTTTTAGTTAGACTTACACTATATGTATAACAAGCACTTCTTTGCTTTCTATGATTAAAAAAAAAATCAGAGATATATTAAAAACTTTACTGTATTGAGTCACAAAAGTATCTTTCTATGTGAAGTGGACCAAACAGATAGTTTTTGATTGATCAATTGTTATAAATAAAGTGAGGGAAGTGTGGCAGAGGAATGAGGCTTCTGGCCTGGAAAGGATTTACGTATTATTTAAGTTCCTGAATATAATAATCCATTGGATTTCTTTTTTTCATTGATAATGCAAAATATTCTGTGTAACTCATAACAATTCAATGAATCCTTGAAATGGGAGTCAAAATATAGTGGTCAGTGCCTTACATTACCTATAGTGTGAAGCATGTCTGTCCAGTCTTTCTCTTTTCCCCTATGTTTACTCCTGAACATGAGGGGAAAAAAAAACCCACTGCACATTCCTGTCCTAAATTTTGAAATTAGATGGTAATCTCTTTCTAAAATTTCCTGTGGTTCATATATTCATGAATTCCCAAAGGGAAGAAGCAGCAGTATGTGGTTTATTTTGATCTGATTTGTACCTGCAAACTAAGAAACTTTCTGATGATGACAGTATCAAAATGTGGAGAATAGAAGGTCTTGTTGCTCAGTGGTTTTTACTGTAAGCTTTATTTACAGTTTTCCCATTGTAAATGTTTGAAATTTGATCTTGGATATGTGTGATCCAGTTCCTCGCATTATCACCCAAATTAACTTGAGTATCAGCAAGGTGGCTTCCATATTGTAGTACTCAGCTTCTCAGCCTGGGCAGACTATACAATGCACGCAATGACTTGGTTTCTGGTGTTCTTGCACCGTAAAGTACACCTGAATGGCACTGCCTTTGCTTTAGTCTTCTGTTGACCAATCTTTTGCATGATCTGTTGAGTAAAGGCACCTATACTGTGTTTGAGAGTTGGAGGGGAAGAGAACCAGCTGGCAGAAGAGAGGAACTGAATCAAATTCAGTTTCTGTTCTTTACCTCTTAGGGAGGATGGAATTTGCATTTGATTGCAAGAGGGAGAAAGGTGGCTGTATCCCAGGTCATCGGCTGTTTTGTGTCCTTTCTTTAAATGATTAACATGTCTCTTCGAGCAGGGAACTGTGACCCTCTAACTCAGACAGAAATAGTTGTGTGAGGAGGTCAGTTCTGTAACCATAGATTAGAAGCCCAAATTAAACATAAAAGTAATTAAAAACTAAGTGAATTTTAAAAGGAAGAAAAAAAAGTGTTTTTAAGACATCAGTGAATGTAGTTACAGTTTTAGCTCTACTGTAACTCATTGGTGAAAAATCACTTTGCTACCAGAGGCTGCCAAGCTGCAAATGAATGAAGATGCTCTGTGACTAAGTGGTACTTCCTAGAGAAGGTCTGATTCCAGAACCTTAGGATCATTCCTGAGCCATTTTATGTCCCAGTAATCCTCAAAAATCTTTTAATGTGTGAAGGTATATACTGCTTTTATAAGGATCCATTACTTTATAAAGGAAGGATTTTGGATATATGTGATTTGTTTTGGGGGTGGATGGGATTCGTAGATTTGGTGTGGCAATGAATTGTCATTCTCAAACAGAAACCTGGACAGTAAAGGAGAATACCTTTACAAAAAACTAGTCTCATTTGTCCCGCTTAGGAAGCGTGTATTATGAGAAGCAAGTGCTTCAGATTCCTTAAAATATAGAAGTTTTTTGTACTCCTGGGTTTTGGAGCTTGCAGTGTTATTAGCTCAAAGGGGAGGTATGCTTTTTCATGATGACTATATTTAGCCAGGAGGAATAGTCCTTTTTAAAGCAAATTGAAATGAGTGTATGAGAGCGTGAAATTATCAGCAGCGCTGTTGCACATTTACATTACTTCTACATACTCTTTTGAATGACCACACAACAGAACAAGTACTTCATTTCCACTGTGTTGATTTTTCTTGACAAAACATGGCAGTCTATCCAAAGGAGGGTGTTTAGCCAAGATAAATATAAAATTTATGATTAAGCAAAGTGTTTCCTTATTATAATCCCTGAAGAGAATTTGAGACTTGTTAAATATAATGTGCCCAGGTAGTTTTAAGAGTAAATTATCCTTTATGCTTTTAAATACTGAAATACAGCAACAGCATCAACCATTTGAGATATTACCAGCAGAAACAACACTGCATACTGATTTCCTTTGAATCAAGTAGAAAAACCTATGCATATATACAATATATAACCTCAGGTTTGATGCATTCATTCAGTTTTGCAGTCCTATACAGAGATAAAGAATCCATGTCAGTAACATGGTTTATAAAACCGTGTCTCGCTCTTCCCTGTAATGTGTGTTACGGAAGAAAGCAAATAAAACTTTTTGACAGAATGGATAAAAGTTGATAACATGATTACACTTCTGGCACATTTCTTTAACTGCTATATTTATGGAATACCACTTTGAAGAAAACTATGGCAACTGTCAATATTATTCATTAAAATAAATGGAAAATGAAAATTGATTCAGGAGATGATTGGGTTTTGACCTTTTTGGTACCATTGTTGGCTTTGGAGTGCAGTGTTCTAATTAAATAGTGAATGTACTTAGTGGATATTAAATGATCTCACTGTATTCTTTCAAGGACTATGAACTTCCAAAATCAAGGATAACATTAGATGTCAGCCAAGTATTTTGTCCTTCTCGTGGTTTGTCTTTACATCTGAATTAGTGCCAGTTTGCACAGATTGTGTGTCAGCTTAAATACAAGAAACAGGCCTCAGTCTGCTTGAACTCGTTCCACCAAAGACTTCTAAAAACTTTCGGTAGTCTGCAACTGTAATGGTTGTTTCACATTAAGTTGCTTTGTAGAATTATAAAACAGCTTTTCTTGTGCTTTCAAATAAAATGTTGTCATCCGCTAATGAATGAGATACCATCTGTAATAATTAAGGTTATTCTACTTGTTTTCCCCCTGCAGCAAAACTTCTGAAGGTTTGAAGAAGACAGTAAGAGAACCACCAAGAAGGCTATTGCAGTATTGTAAGTACTGCACCCAGGAGAAAAAAAGAAATACGTGAATTAAGAATGTTGTAAAGCGATTTTCATTTTTTCGGGGGGAAAAATGAGCTACATAAAGGGATTACGTGTAAAATGCAGAGCAGGATGTATTGTAGCAATCATGTTAATAATTTACAGGGGAAAAACTGCGCTCTTATAAAATCTAAAATTGTATCCTTGTGCAGTGTAATCAGGAATTTGCCAATTGCAGTGAAAAATATTTCTCTATCCACCAAAGATTGATCTAGTTTATATACATTTGTTTATTTAAAACTATCAGAATTTAGAAAATCATTGTAGTTTTGTAGGTTTGTCATTTGTTTTAGTGACTTATTGTTTAGGTTATTTTGCAGAATTATTTATTTGCTGATTTATTTATGTATTTCATTATTTATTTATTTGATTATTTAGTAAATTATTTATCTGATGAATTATTAATACATCTTCATGACATGCTTTAAATTATTTATAACTTAATTTTGAGTTTATTGCTTTTCGACGCTGCATTGTTACTGACTAGTTTTGATTTTTTTTTTTTTTTTTCTTGGTTCTTGAAAATTAAAGTACTAGCTCCAAGGCAAAAGTATATTCTTTGCAGAATCCATAGATGGGTTTCAATGAAGTAATTTACCATATAGATACTAATTTTGTTTAGCTTTATATTGCTTAATATAACTTTTCTACTTATTTAGCTTTTGCTTCTATTATTTCATAGTTGTATCAAGATCAAATGAGTGAGCTTTAAGGAGCAATGAAAAATGTTTACTTTAAAACGTGTAGCAACAGAGGAGTTCTATTTTCCCCTTAGTAAATACTATTTAATTATTCTTAAAGTTAACTTGAGATATTTTTGTCTCAATAAAATGAATGGGTTTTGAATTAGACTCATGGTATTTGAACTAATGCATTTAACTTCTAGTAAGAAAACAATATATTCACATTAATAATCCGTATGGAGAGTTCCTTTTTAGCAGCAAGGTTTAAATATATGGGAAGGAATGGTGGGATATTTAGACATGCAGAAGAAGATACGTGTCAAGGGGGGAAGGTGGGCAGTAGGGTTTTTCTTTCCCTACAATGTTTTTTGTGTGCATAGGAATTTATAAGATCAGAAAACTTAACATGTCTGTGGTGTTGTGTGTAAACTATGCTCAGGTTCTGTGTTCACAAAGAATTATTCCTAGTGCACAACATATTGTGAAGCCCGTTTTTGTGTTGCTTTCCTTTGCCACTTAAAAAGGTCTGAAATCTCATCTTTTACTCCAAAGAGACTTGCGTGAATGTATAAAAGCAGTGTAAGGGGCCGATTTTAGGCTTCACATATGAGCACCATCTCTATGGAGCTTAAAACAGGTGCCTGGGATCAAAATTTGACTCGGAGTTGATTCTGACTGATAGGTTTTTCAGGACCGATGAGCCTCTTGCCTGAAGTTGCCTATTTGACCTCAGTTCCCAATGGGTAACTTGTTGGGCAGTCGCAAGCCACCTTGCCAGGAGAGCGCTGGGACTGGCAGCCCTGTTCCAGAGCTGCAACGAATAGGGCAAAGCAGCAGCTCCTCTGCAGAAGTGCCGTGTGCATAACGTGGCCTTTATTCTGTGTTTAGTGCTTGAAATGAATTACTATATACTTTAAAGTTTTAACACAGCGTGGAGAGGCTGCATTGTACATTTCAAGTTTCAATGCTGTTGAAATACAGTAGAAATGGCCTCTGTAGACAGGTTTCACTATAGAACTTAAATTATGCATGTGTATATCCAAATTCCTTATTTTGAAATATTGAATGTATGAATATTTAATTTGTATCTTGCTTTAGTATCTTCACATGCTTGCCTTAAAGGAAGCTGTTTCCTTTGATTTATATACATGGATAAAAATGTGTGTACAGTATGTATCAATGGTTTTTCTCTCTATGATGTTAGATGAACAGCTTTAGATAATGATAGCTACTGATTTTTATTCTGCAGCTTGCTACCATTGTATAAAACATAAATTTGTCGTATTTGTTCTATTAATCTTACTTGAATTTGAAATTCATTTGCTTTCCAGAAATATTTTCTTAATTACACACGTTAAGAAAAGTCAAGTATGTTGCAGATCTTAATGATGCAGTATTTTTGGTCTGTGCACAGTAACAAAGCTCTGAATATTATTATTTGGGGCAGAGTTCCAATCTGAAATTTACATTTCTCTTTATGCGAATGTTTTCACTGAAGCTGAGAACTCCAAGGGAGTTCCTCAACATATACTAGTTTATGCAATATGCTCTATGAAATTTAGTACAGTCGCTCTTACTTCGTTGTGTAAATGAGGTCTTATTGTTGAATTAGACCTATTGTAAGCACTTACAAAGGTAAGTGCTACCAATGTATTCTACCAACAGTTTCTCAGAGTATGAAACACTTCCTGAAAGATGTGCTACTACTGTTATAGGGTAATATAATGCAGCTTATGTGTTGGCATTGAGAGTAACTACTTCATAATCATGACAAGTGAAAGTACAGCCAAAGGTCATGTTAAACAACAGATTTCTTTCACACCTCATCCATTTTCTGGATGTGGTATGAAAATAGCTTTGTTCCCTACACTGCAGTATTTTTTAAAAGACGTTATCTTGAAATATTTTTTTTATGCCGGGTGTATTACTTTGTTCATGTTTTAAGAGATGGACTGTGGAATTCTAGCATGCTAGCTTCGGTGCTACAAGTGTTTGAAATTAGCTTGAATTTTGGGTGCAATTAACCAACATAAGTAGTATTTTATCCTACTTTTTTTTTTATTTGCAAATTCGCTTAAAGGCATAGTTTTAAGTTCTAGTAAAAGAACTACTGACATGCAAAGTAGTATTTATATTGCTGTTGCATGACTAACTATGGTTTTATTTTTTTTTATCTTTTAAGAAGAAAGATAAGTATTTTTTTTTTCTGAAAATTTCAGTCTGTTGTTCAGAAATAGCAAAAGATTGAACCTACCCATGTTGACAGACTGTTTCTTAGCTCTGTTTTAACGAGATCGTGCCAATAGTGTGAAAGGACAATTTCGGCTGTATGCTCAATCAGTTCACCATCTTACACTGAAATGGCCAACCAGGATGCTAAAATAAGGTGTCTTTTTAAAAATATGAATAGTCACGTATTGGATAATGAAAATGAAGCTCGTTTGTTTCACAGAAGTTGCTGAGCAGTTAGGAGATGCAAGTTGGGAAGCTTAAATCTGGTGTATTATTGGTTAGGTGTATTTCTGTTCTAATCTAACTCCATAGAAATCGCAGAAGCCATATTAAGCTCTTCTTCAATTTATTCCATATAGATAAAAGAATTTACATCTCATGAGTCATTTATTTCCTGTTGTATCTTTGATAGAGCCATTTTTAGTGTTTTTCTTGCCTCTCTCCTCTATTGGTATGCTCAGAGAGTCTGTGTGTAGGAGCTTGTTATTTCACCCGTGAGGCAAGGAGGAGTTCAAATCAATAGCAGTGTGTTGTTGACACTAAATGATGTTTCTTCTTGCTACAATAAGACTTGATTTTGTCATCCTAATGACGCTAGCTTGCTTCAGAGAATAGAGATCAGCACTCTCTCAAATCCAACTTTACAAGTATTAAAAAAAACTCCTTCAAAGGAGATACAAATACTGGAGTACTTCTCTAGTAACCAAAAACATGCATTGGCTTTGTAAAACAAATATTCGAGCTCTGTTTCACTTTGTAGGGAAGCTGCTTTGCAGTGCATTTTGGAAGCCTCTGTTAAAGGATATAGGGTTGATCAGAGTAGACAGAGATGAAAGCATGATATTTTAAAAAGAAATGATGCAAACATTATTTAAAATATGGATGTAGCAAGACCTCAGCTAAACAAAACAAAACAAAAACCCTCAAGCTAGTAGAAATTCTGTATGTTTCACAGAAAAATCTTTGCAGCCCTACCTAGAAGGAGGATGTCTGCAACAGGAAAAAGGTACAACCAGGAAGATGTTACCATGCTAGGTCCAGGATGGCACTCCATAGCATGGTCAAAAAGGAGTAAGCAGTTGTTCTTGACTTGAACTAAGGATCTCATATGGAGACAGGAGCTGTAGAAATATGTGAAATGGAAAGGAAACAGTGTAACGTGGGAAGCAGTAGTATGATGACAGGAACTTACGGGCATAACGTTGGTAGCAGCAGTGGGTTTCTGAGAGGCACAGGGTCTTTTGTGTTGGGCGTCTGAAAGCAATAGCAGAGTTGAATCATCATATTATTGATGATTGTAAGCCTCCTCCTTACAACAATATATTTGTGTATTTATATACATATCTTTCACTGTATGATAGATTATAATTTTTTTATCTGAAAGAACATTGGAAGATATTACGACTACATAGTTAAACACTCACATATTAAGTTCTGAATTTTAACTTAAATATTGAACTCCAGCAGCCTGTTCTATAAAAGCTTTTTAACAATAAGCAGCTTTATTACTAGCTACACCCATGTAGCTTTTCTGTTCTATTTGCACTGTTTTCATTGTTATATATTTTAATGCAAAACATGGGTCCTCAGATGTTCATAGTGTAAACTGCAATCTAATATTTTTGGGTTTTACAATATCTCCCCTTCTATTTTTTTTCTATATGATTCTTGTAAAGTCATCTAATGTAAACTGTCCACATATCATGATGACCTTTCCTGGAGAGGAAATGCTTCCTATTTTGCAAACAGTGAAAAAAATCCTCATGAGAATTACAGTAACTAGTTGTACTTCAGTAATGGTAGTGAATATTATATAAACTTAAGCAATCTTTTGTCATTTTTTTTTTGAATGCATGTTAACTGCAGGAAATGAGTAGCACCCAAAAGAAGATGACCAGCAAGTTCAGAAAGGTAGTTAATTGAGTTTATTTATCTCAAATTCAGAAAGTTTTTGATGATTCTCATTGAAATATGTTTTAATGAGTTATGCCAAGTCTCCATCAGGAGCACTTTGTCAGCTTGTTTGTGGTAGCAATACACAGGTACTTCAGGTGCAACTTTCTAGAAGAATTGTAGCCAGAATAGCTTAGTTTTGTTCATGGGTCTCCCACTTCTTCATTCTGTCTCCAGTGCTGAAAGAAGCTAAAAAATCAATTTTGCTAGTATAACTTTCCCTTACTTGCATGAAGTTAACTCACTTTTGGAATAGCACCAGCATACTCTATTCTGCCACTTGTGAGTATAATAGCTTACCATACACATTAAGATACCTACAGAAGGAGCCTCTAACATCTTGTCAGCAGTACAGTGAAGATGCAAAAAGTTCAGTGAAGAAGGCTGTGCCTAGTGTCGTGGCTTGTCTCTACTGAAACATGTTTTTCTTTTCAGCTGAAATTCTGATTCATAAGCATTTCAGCGTAACTTACAACACGCTGATAGTGGCAGTGAAGTTGATGAATATTTTCTCTTACAGCATTATATTTAGTAAACACTAATTTTTGACTATTTTCTTTATCTCACTCTTGCATTTGAAATATGGTTATAGCTGGATTTAATATTCCTTACTTTGTGGTGAGGATCAACAAACATTAAAAACATCCCCTATAGTGATTGCAAAACCAGCAGAAATATCAAATGCAAAGACCTTTGTTATTCTCACCTTTTTGTTGGTTGTTTTTATTGTTTTGCGTGTGTGCGCGTGCATGTGTGTGTCTAACTGCTGTGTTTCAGTTGACCAGAATTTTCAAAGACCCTATGCATCTGGGATTATCCCATTTTATCACATTTATGGCAATTCAAATGTTTGATTTAAAAATTGGGAGCTTTTTAGAGTAATACTGCAAAACTTAACTTTTGTAAAATAAACTGAAATAAACATGAATTTCATATGATTTGTGGATTCAGGTAAACAAAAAGTAATTTCTTTGGAATTATAATATCTATTGATATAGATATAGTTGGTGTGTACGAGTAATCTAGAAACTTGGTATATAAGCTTTTCTTTGAAATTTCTCCTAATTTGCAGCCAACAAATGAAATTGTTGCAGTTATTTGACTAGATAAATTTACTTTTTTTTTCCTGTTTCTATACAGAACTGGTTTTATTTCTGTACTATGCAACTCTGCCATGTTATGTCTAAGCTATGTCTTTTTTTAATTGATTCAGAAGGTAATTTTTGAAACACTTTCACAACATATAAAGAGTTCTATTTGCCTTGATGTGCCTACTTGTTCTTAATAAATACATGCACTACCTGGAAGTGAATATAAAACTAACTTCACAGTGAGAAATCTATTTTGGTAACAACCTGGAAAAAAAAAATCTTTTGTTTCTCTTTAACCACCTAAAATCTACAGGACTACTCTTAAAACTCTTTCTTAGAGAGAGACTTTATTGTAGTCATATGCATGCAATGCATTCTTAGAAAAATTAGTAAAACTATGGGCACATCTGAAGCCATATTCTGCATTTTAAGTGAAACATATTTTGAATAAGTAGCTGATGTGTTGAGTAGAGTTGTCCGTTGATTCTAAAGATACTTTTTTCTGTGCTCAGACAAATCAAGATGGTAATCATTTATAATTTCTTGCCTTCATGAAAAGGAGTGATGAATAATATGATTGGAAAGAATGCATGAGTCATGAAATAGGGAGCTGGGCAATCATGAAAAAAATCACTTTAAAAACTCTCTTCTGCTTACCAGGCCCTGTAATGCAAGTTTAGCTTTCTGTAACATAATCCAGAAATAACAATAGTAGAGATTTTAATAAAAGCCTTGGATGGATAAACAACATTGGTTGGTGTGTTATAAAAAGGTGTTCTTTAACTCTCAGCTAAAAGTGATCATGGATACGATGATCACAGGACACTCTCTCTTCTGACCCTCATATGAATGTGAAAATAAAATGTCTTAAAATATACTACAGTTAATATAGAGTGAATGTAGACCCTATGGTCCTGAAAGTATCTGCACTACTACAAAACAGCTTTTAAGAGCTGTTAAAATATTGATAACTTGGTAAAGCTCCTCAGAAAGCTCCTCTTATTTGTTTCAGATGTAGATCTGTGTAGCCAGTCAACAATTGTACTCTTTTTCTTGGTTTTATAACAATACATAAAAGAAAATAAAACCAAGTATTGTTACTAAATAAATGACTTAATTTGTCATAGCTCCACCCACAAAAATCCATCTGTTTTTTAGCTTTTTCCCATACTAAAATCATCAAGCATGTATTAAAAAATTGCTTTGTAGAATCAAGCACCAACCCTGTGTCCCAGTCAAGACTCTCATAACCAGCTGTTGTTCTCCCTGCAGTGACCTAGGCTAGACAATGTAGCATCTGCCTCTGTTTTCTTTTCAGTGACCCAAGCCAGATTTCTTCAAAGCCTATTGCTGATATTTTCCCTGCAGTCATTCATGCTATTTTTTTTTACATGCTACAGCTGGTTTTGAAAGATCTCTTCCTTTTTTTTCGTTTCTTGACTCACTCTCTCTGTAAATTTAAAGATATGATTTTTATAATTCCTGGGTAATGTTGAGCACAGGACTGTTCTACTTGTCGCGCTTTAAGTCATATGTCAGCACTATAGAAAAGGGCAAATTAGATTCAGTTTCAAAAGGAAAGCTCAGTCTCGCCGGTGGTTCTTATGGACAAAAGTTCCTGATCTTGAACTGAGTTAATGACATTCATTTAACTTGTGAGAATCCAGGTGAAGCTGTTGGTGGTTGTTCGGGACAGGGCAATGTTTGGGAACATGCAGAAACAAAAAGAGAAATGTTTTGCTCTGTGACTTAGCAGTACAAAAAAATTATGTGGCAATGCTGTAAATGAGAATAAAGGCTATTAATCACATAAACCTTAACAGGATTACGCTGACCTCAGGAAGGCAATATTGCTAAATAGTAAAATGCAAAACAGTAAAGGGTAAGTTTGCCATTTTGGGGGAGATACAGCTCAGCTTTCCTAATCATTGCCGATGGAAATTATGGGAAATCTCTTAGGTTTGTTTGGTTTTTGTTTTCTTTTTTTTTTTTTTTGAAAAAACAAAAATAGTGTTTTCATTTTTTTCTTTTTTTTTTTCTGTAAGACATATAAATATTAAAGTGAGCTAGAGGTTGTTGGTTCTTAGCATATTACAGAGTGGCTATTTTTTAGGAGAGATTATGCACCTTGCTTTCAGTTTGCAGTCTTAAAAAATTCCTTTGGCAACTGCAAAGCAGTTCATGTAGTCAAGTGAACTCTGGCTATTACTGAATGCCTACAATTTACCTTCACTGCAAACGCAAATGATATACATAATATGAACATTCTACCCTTTCTAGACCAGTATGGAATACTTCTTAAGTCATCTTTTTTCTGGGACAACTAGACTTAATATTATTTGAATAAATACTGCTCTACAATATAAATTGAAGCATAGTAAGGATGATTGATTGGGAGAATCGTGAATCATAGAATAGTTTGGGTTGGAAGTGACCTCTAAAGGTCATCTAGTCCAACCCCCCTGCAAGGAGCAGGGACATCTCCAACCAGATCAGGTTGCTGAGAGCCCCATCCAACCTGGCCTTGAATGTTTGCTGGGATGGGGCATCAACCACCTCTCTGGGCAACCTGTTCCAGTGCTTCACCTCCCTCAGTGTAAAAAAATTTCTTCCTTATCTAGTCAGAATCTACCTCCTTCTAGTTTAAAACCATTACCCCTTGTCCTGTCACAACAGGCCCTGCTAAAAAGTTTCTCCCCATCTTTCTTATAAGCCCCATTTAGGTACTGGAAGGTCTCCCCAGAGCCTTCTCTTCTCCAGGTTGAAAAGCTCCAATTCTCTCAGCCTGTCCTCATATGAGAGGTGCTCCAGCCCTCTGATCATCTTTGTGACCCTCCTCCACACTCGCTCCAACAACTGGAGGAGGCAGCCTTGCTAAGCCCCATTCATTAGCAGTGTGTTTTCACACATGCATGCGGGCACAAGCAACAGTCTGCATCATTCTTTTGCTATGTTAGTTTTAATCTTTATAAATTTTCTTATTTGACTGCATTAGTGCTAGTTCAAGGAAGGAGTGAGAAGAAGGCAGTTGAAGGGGATAGGAGGCAGTCGTGAAGCCATACTCTTAAGCCAGTGCCTAGGTGTTAGAAGATACAGTTACCAGGTATGTAAAATGCACAGGATAATGCTTGCTTACTGTCTGGAGTTTATCTTACTCTGTTTTGCAAAAGCAGGAGTGCAAATTATAACATGTTTAGTTGTTTCTAACTCTGATTTACTCATTTCTACTTTTGTTGATCTTCTTCAGAAAGTACATCATTTTAAAAGCAGTTCTCTTAGACATCAGAAAAAATAATGCTGAAAGAAACCCCTGTATTGTCTGAAAGAAATGAGCCATTTGACTCAATATGATAGGACTTTTCTTAAGTAAATTCCCTCTGATGCATTGTTTCTTCAGTGTTCCAAAGTTGTCTAAGGTAAAAATTGATGCATAATTTATAAGGCTTAGTTGACATCCTGTGTATAGAAATTCAAATTTTATCTTGTAATTTTTCTTATATACACCTCCATTACTTCCTCTGTCTTGTACGCCTTTGGTTCTCAGCATTTACCAAAATTTTTGCCTATGAAGGATTTCTTCCCAGTTCTTGTAGTCTTCTGGTACAGACATGAAGGAATGTGCAAATCCTCTCTGTTCAGAACTCATTCTCATTAAATTCAAGATATGTGTCAATGTGTGTGTATATATTTTTGATTTTAAATAAATATTTTTGTGTGCTTATTTCATGAAGACCATGCTGTCAAGTACAGTGTTTTGTTCATGTGATGCTTTCAGAGTCTTAAAAAAAGGAAAAAAATAATGGATGTGACAAAATATTTGAAGAAATAAGGTTACTACGGTGATTTGGGAAGACCTATATTAACTAGCTATTTAAGGTCCTATTGCTGATTTCTATATAATTAACACTAGTGATGTGTAAATATCTATTGAATATAAATAACTTGAGCAAAACCATTTATGATTTCCCATAAGTCAAATTACAGAATCACAGAATAGTTGAGGTCAGATGGCACCTTTGGAGATCATCTAGTAGAACTCCTCAGCTCAAAGCCGGGTCAGCTAGGGCAGGTTCCTCAGGATTGTCTGATTGGGTTTTTAATATCTGCAAAGATGGAAACTCCACAAATGCTCTGGAAAACCTTTTACAGTATTTATTATCCTCACAGTAAAAGAAGGGCTTTTTTTTTGTTTTTTAAATAGGATTTTTTTTATTTGTATCCATTAATTTTTGTCTGTTCACTGGATACCACTGAGAAGAGTCAGGCTCCATCTTCTGTACTCCCTCCCGTCAGAAATGTCTAGAAATAGATAAAATCCCATGAGCCTTCTCTTCTCAAGGCAAAACAATCCCAGCTCTCTCAGCATCTGCTCATAGTTCATATGCTTCAAATACTTAATCATCTTTCAGGCCCTCTGCTGGATTCACTCTAATAAGCCCGTGCCTCTCTTGTACTGAAGAGCCCAGAACTGCATACAGTACACCAGAAGTTTATAACCAGTGCTGTCTAAAAGGGAATAATCACCTTTCTTGACTTTCTGGTAATACTGTTCTTAATGGTCTTGGGCCTTTTTTGCTATGAGGACACATCGCTGGCTCATGTTGAATTTGGTGTCCACTGGGAGACCCAAGTCCTTTTCTGCAAAGCTGCTTTCTAGATGCTTGGCCCTCGGCTAGTAGTGTGTCACATAAGGTAATTCTTTTTGGTGACTGATGTGAGGCTGACCAGCCTGTAGTTTGGTGGCTCCTCCTTCTTGCTCTACTTCAAGAGAGGACTGATGTTTGGTTTACTCAAGTCTGTAGGACCCTGCCATGATCTCCATGCCCTTTCAAAGATTATCGTGATGGGCCTTGCAATGAGATCAGCCAACTCCTTCAGCAGTTGTGAGTCCACTCCCTCGGGGCCCATGGAGTTGTGTACATCCAATTTGTTTAAATATTTGCAAATTTGATCCTGCTCCACTTGGATCAGTCTGCTGTGCCCTGGACTTTCACACTGGTTTTTTGGACCTGGGATTGGTGAAGGCTTGTCTCACCAGTAAAGACTGAGGATCTTGGCCTTCTCTTTGTCCTTTGTGACTAAGTTCCCTTTCTGTAGTAGGCCCACACATTGCCTAGTTTTCCTTTTGCTGCTGATATACCTGATGCCCTTGCCACATTCAACTCAGCTGGGCTTTGGCTTTCCTAACCCCATCCCTTCATATTCAGATGATGTCTCTATATTCCTCTCAGGCTGCCTGTCTGTGCTTCCTTCTCCTCTATGTTTTTCTTCTGTGTTGTGAGTTTTACCAGCTTCTCCTTGTTCATGCATTCTGGCCTTCTGCCATGTTTGCTTGTTTTCCTGCTTTTTGGGATGAACCACTCTTAAGCTTGGAGGAGCACATCCTTGACAATCAACCAGCTTTCCTTGACTCCTCTCTCCACAATTGTTCTCAATGGGATTCTTCCAAGTAGATCCCTGAACAGGTCAGTCTTCTCTGCTGAAGCCCAAGGTTATGATCCCGCTTTTTGCTTTTTTCCCCTCCTCTCAGGATGCTGAATTCCACCATCTCATGGTCCCTGTAGCTAAAGTTACCTTCAGCTTGCTTTTGCATCTCTGATCAGTTCTTTATTGTTTTTAAGTATGAGATCCAGCAGAAAGCCTCCCCCTGAACAACTCCTTGATAATTTTTTTTTGGGAAGTTGTTGTCAGTGCTCTCCAGAAAAGCTGTGGATTGCTTCTTCGATGCTGTGTTATTCCTCAAGCAGGTACTGGCATGGTTAAAGTCCACCATGAGGACTAGGGCCTGCAAATGTGAGCGAGTCATAGGGAGTATTGCAGAAGGGTTTGTTCCGCTCATAGATTAAGTTGTTAAAGGAAAGAAGAAATACTTCCTTTTCAAAAGGCAGAAGGGGTACACTATATGGAATAGGTTAGAAAAAAAAAAAACCCTACTTTCTTGTCTAATATTAGGAATTGGTCATTGGCCTGATTAGATAGAAGAGATTTGGGGTAGAGATCTTATTTTTACCCAGACATTGTGTATGAAGCAAGAGTTTAGTGAATATTTTGATAAAAAGCTTAGGAAATTGCAACTAAATATTTTTCATTTCCTCATGCATTATTAACAGTGCTTCTGTGAAAACCTAATCATCCTTATTATTTCTTTTTGACAACCAGTTCCACGAAAGTTTCTACTAACAGATGATTAAATATATGGAAGGAAGACTGGAGGAAGAAGGGGTCACGTGGAAGAATGGCTGAAAGTCTTGTGATAGAGTTTCATTTTTGTCACTGATTATTTTATGATATTCAGTCTTTTTTCAGTCTTTTACCTTCAATAATATATTTTTAATATATTTTTGTTAGAACTAAAATTGAAGTTTAGTGATTTATCTTTTTTGGTTTTTTTTTAATTTTTAGAGCAGGACAGTTAAAGCATGCTAGAAACCTTGTGTTTGATGGTATTTGAGCTTCAGAAGTTGCAATGTTCTAGCTTTCTCACATTATTCTCAAGTAGGTAGTGTGCCCAATAATCTTAATTTAAGGACAGCAAAGACAGAGCTGAAGTACATTCCATTCATTCACTACAAGAGGCATTACTTATCCCATATGGTTGCATCTACCAACCTGTTAGCTAAAACATGATTAGAAGTTGAGTTGCTTTCTCTCATGCTGCCTTTGTTATGCTGATTACAAGAGTATATTGCTCCGTAATTCTGGGCATTTCTTTACATAGAGCATGATTTTTCACTGCACGCTTACTATGCCTTTTGTTTATTGTACGAAATGAAGTGGTTTGCGTTACACATTTTGGTGCACAATACTGAAGAGATCATAGCATCTTCTGGCGTTGATTTATACTCAAAATGGCTCTTTCATTTCAGGGTTCAACTATACTTCCCCCAAGATGTAGGCAACATGAATGAAGCCTGCTTCTACTACTAAATAATAGACCTCCTTTACTCCCTTATGTAATGTCATTTCCTATCGTACCTCAGTTCTTCATTCATTTCAGTCTTTGAGGATGATCCTTATATGTAGAAAGAAAAGACGACTTTACAGGAGGATAGATCTGAATGCCTACATTCATGTCTGAGCTGTGATAATGATTTTTTTTTTTTTCTTCAAAATCAGACTTTTACACATTGCTGGCTAGACTGGGCTGACTAGCTGAGTGACTTGTGTGTTAAAACGAAAAATAAAATCAAACAATCAAAAGAATCCTTCAAGAGTAGAGGGAAAATGGGCTATTTTGACAAATTTTTGCAAGTATTTCTAAGTTGATGTGGTTGACATCTATTGATGAAACATCTAGGAGTAAGCTGCTTGTGGGTTTTTTGAGGTTATTTTGGTTTTGTTTTTTTTTTCATTTTCATAGAGTCTTCGAGTCATTTGAAGCCTTTGTAACAACTAATTCATATGACTCAGAGGTCAGTTCAACATCTAGTGACTGTCCAGGCTTTGGTTTGTAACCCTGAATTAAATCAAGAAGTTATCTGATTCTTAATAACTTGCGTTAATTTTTACAGATATTGTTTTATAGTGGGTATTTTTGCTTAAAATTATTTGCAAGTACTGATTATGAAAGAAAAGAACTCTCATGAGCATTTTCCTGAATAAAAGTCTCTCTCATTTGTTGTAGTCTTGAAAATTTCTTGTTTAAGATTCCTATTCAGAAGTGTACCTAGAAGGGTTCATAACTTTGGCTTACCCTGCATACCTTGTAGTCTGCTCTGCTTGCTATTTTTTGGTGGACAGAAAAAGGTCTCTGGTAGCTCAGGTTAAAATGCAGCTCTAGAGAATCTTGGAGGTTGAACCTATGCTTTCTGCCAAAATAGTAATGATGGATGCATTTTTTATTTGTATACCTCGGAGAGCGTTGCTGTGAGAATCAGGAGATGACAAGTTTGGTTTCTAATTCATTGCCACGTGCACTCTGTGGCCCTCCTCTGCTTCACATCCTTGTGGAGATGACAGATTTACTGAATGGTAAATGCAAATAAAACTGAGTGTTCCTTTCTTCTTCATCTCAAGGTTTTGTACAAATAGCTGTGATGAAAAAAATGTGGGGAAAGGAAAGTAGATTGATGGAGGTGAAAAAGCACCCGAAGAGTGACTGAGGATGAGAAAATCTTTGAACCTGTGCCTTAGGTGAGGATGTTCTGTCAAAACTGACGTTTGCCAACATGATTCTTCTTTTGGGATAAATACAATTATAAATTTACCTAGTAGTCCTTTAGAGAAATTTCTTACAAGCAGACATTGTTGACTCAAGATAGACCCACAACTGATAGGAGCGTGAAGAGATGCATTGGTTTCTTATATACTGAGAACTATGTATGAAAATTTAGAATCATAGGATAGTTTGGATTGGAAGGGACCTTTAAAGTTCATCTAGTCCAACCACACTTTCTTTGTATTCTTATAGAGACAGTGAAGATATAAGTTAAACTTTCTAATTGGGTAAATTAAGGCTGGTTTACTCTTTTCCTTGGACTAGATACTTCTCACTCCGTTTTTTGATCTCAATCACTTTCTTAATTTGACCTTTGAGGAAAGTCTAAGTGAATTTACTAAATTGTTTATATGTGAGAGAGGTTATTTGGGAAGTTTCTGATTATATCAATTGCTATAACTGTGTTTTAATCAGAAAAAGATCAAGGATTGAATCCTATTTTCTTATCAAAATTGTTTCAGCCTTTATATTAGCCCATTATTTTCTGTGACCAGCTATCACTTTGGAATGCTTTTGCATAACAGTATGAACAAATGCAGGAAGTGCAGTGTAGACACAGAGGTTTTTTTTTTGTGGTGGTGGTTTTTTTGGGTTTTTTTTTTTTTTTTAACCTATAAGGAAACCTGTACATCAATAAAACTTCGTGGTGTACATACATTCAAGACTCTTATTAAGGGAATTGGTATCCAAGTCCATTTTTCTCCAAGTCAAAAAATCCATGCACTTGTTAAAGAAGAATACCACAGTAAGTTGACATCAGAAGTTAAATGACAGAAGAATTTAATGGATCTCTTTATTTATAGGACCCATGTCCAGGTTGTGTATGAGCAGCAGGTAACATATTTCATTTTGTTGGGTTTTTTTTGTTTGTTTGTTTGTTTTTCATTTTTGTTTTGTTTTGTTTTTAATTTGACCACAGTAAGTACTTTCTTATTAATCTAAATATCTGACTTCCAGGGAAAACTACCTTTGTCTCAGTGACATTATCAAGTGTATTTTTATCTTTGGTAGGCTTACCAAAATACGTTCCCTGTGTCTACTAAGACCTAAGTTTTTTGAAGGTGTTTTTGGCCCAGCTGCTGGGCAATGCATAGATATCAATACCTTGCCTGTGATTTAGTGTCTGAGTTTTGTTTTATTTACAATATTGCATTATTTTAGATTTGGGATTGTTTTAGAACATCCATTGTTATAGTGATAAAAATACTCGGCCCTTATAACAGTTTCATTCTCTGGAAAATTTGGGGAGTTTGAGTTCAGCTTGTGCTTTTGGTTATAGCAGGTGATGATCTGTGTTTTAAATGAAGAAAGGAAATATCCTGCTGTACAGTAAAATTGGAATACAGATTTTACAGCATGCTAAAAAAAAATTGATGTTTTAGAAATTGATAGGATAATTAATTGCTTTCAAATAAATAAAGTTAAATTTCCTGTATTTGTGAACATTTTTTCTATTGCTAAAAGTAGCGTGAAAACATTTGTATGTCAGCTATTTTGGACTTGTTCATACTGTACTTTTCTCTGTATTGAGATTAATGGCGAGAAAAAGGGTAAGGCATTTTGTTATGGCCAATTTATTTTATTTCAGACTATATTATCATTTAGTGAAAGCCCTATTGATTAGCCTTCATAGCTTTACAGAGCTTTTCTTCTAAGCACTTAAAGTTTGAGTTGCCTCTGTCCCATAGGGCTAAAAGAAAGCTTAGTACCATGAAATTCTTCTTCTGTATGTTTCCAACAGCTTGAAGCCTCTTCTTGGAATGCAAAATATTAGCACATTAATGTTATTAACCCCTGTAGTACAAAATGCTTTTGGAAGTAAAAAAAATTTTTGTATCTTCAAAGTCTGGATTGTTTCTTCTATATGAGTACAGTTTCTTAAAGCTGAAAAATGTGTTGCTGTGCAACAAACAGATGCTGCTCTAACAATGCAATACATTATGTACCAAAAATGATTTTGGTTTTAATCATAGATGCTGATTTAATGAGACAAGACTAGCTTACATCAAAAATGGATTTAGGGTGTGATTTTGTTTTCCCTGTGTTTTCTCTACATAATTAATAGGAATATGGTACCTTATATATTCTGTTTTAAATTTGAAAGTGTACTTTGGTTTTATGCCATTTTCTACTCCTGGTTTCTAATTCTGCTTTGTATAATACTCTTTTTTTTTTAATTCCTTTTTGTGAGATGAACACAAGGGCATTAGTAAATCTTGTATCTTTAATGTATTTCCCTGAAAAGTGTTACCTTCTTACAGAATCATCCTGTCCATGCTTAATCCGTCCATTTTGCCCACATCTCCTTTTTAATTTATTTCCTGAATGTTTCCTGTCCAGTGTTTTCATCCAGCATTTACCATATGGGACATGTAAGATGTTTGTCTGTAACTAATGTTAGTTTATGGATCAGAAAAACAATGCTAATCAATATCTTCGGACGTTATCAGTGCTTTATATCTTGTGAACACACCTAGCCCCCGGGAGCATTTCATTGTTGGTATATCTTCAGTTTGGCTTTAATTTTATTCTTTTATTCTGCAGATATTTTTGTAACTCAGCATTAGTTGTGAGCTCTAATCCTTCTATCACTGGTATAAATTTTGATTGACAATTTTACCTTTAGATAAAGTCAGATAGTACTATACTTGGGGGGGAAAAAGTCTTCATATTGTGTTTTTAATTCCACTGAACCCAACAGAGTTAAATGCAGTTTGGATGCACAGGGAAGAATTAATGATTGGAAGATACAGAGTTGGTAAATTATTTATTCTGGCCCTGAGGAAGCTGAAAAGCTGAGTGAAAGACTAATAAATCATTTGTGGTAGTGCTGGTTGTCACTTCCAATTATTTTAGACGGTTTTGTGATAAACTGCAGCACCTGCTAGATATCCCTGCACCATCCCTTGATGCTTGCAGTGCAGCTTGTTCAGTCGATTATCAAAGGCAAATTTGTCTAAAGTTTCCTCAGGTTGGAAAGAGAATTACTTTTCTCAGTCATCTCTTCCCCCATTTTTTAAGCTCCTTTTCAATTGCATGCATGAAATAGATAAAAATCGATGATATATGTAGAATTTTATTGACATAATGTACAAAGGGATATAACCACTGAGGAACAGGATGAGGGGTGACGTGTCTGTGTGAGTGTAAACCTATCACTGGAAGACCGACTTGCTTTCATCTTTCTGAATAGCAGCTGTTTTTAAGGTATGAAAACTAGTACTCACCCTCTGGTTTCCAGGATTGTGTTGCAGCTAGTCCAGAAGTTACAGAGGAGACCATCTTGAACATCAGTTGACTTTGTCATTTGTTAAACTTCTCTGCTGCTTTTATTCAGAAAGTCTTAATTTAAAATTACAATTACATGTGCAGAGGCCCTATTGATCCTCAGCATGCAACAGCTGAATAAATAGATTAAGGCATAGAATAGCTGAAGAGAAGGTTTAGAAATCTGAGCAACGGAGTGATTTTCAAGGAGAGGAAGCAAAATGTTGGAAAGATTAAGGTTATTGATAGAGAAAAACTGGAAGTGAGATGAGTGGTGAAGGAAGAAAGAATTGGGATGGATTAGTGTAAGGCAGCTGTTTCTATATGCCATCTCACTCAATGAGAATAGTGTTGTTAGGCATTGTTTCATTTAGCTGCAGTCTGACCACCTTTTTGTCTGAGATAAAACAACCAGGCCTACCCTGGAAATATTTGTCTTTCCAAACTGAAAAACTGGTAAAATGTAATACCATTCTTTATACATTACTTGAAAGCTTCTAAATTGGTCATCTCAGAAAGGAGTTTTAGAAAGTTGAGCTCAAAGTTCACTTTGTGTGTTGTCCGAAGGATGGAGAGCAAAGAGCTCCTAGTTGTGCAAGCACTCACATATTCTCTTCA
The DNA here is from genome assembly GCF_036417535.1 of Chlamydotis macqueenii. Taxonomy (NCBI): domain Eukaryota; kingdom Metazoa; phylum Chordata; class Aves; order Otidiformes; family Otididae; genus Chlamydotis; species Chlamydotis macqueenii. Next base: position 38,147,426 of record NC_141557.1, on the reverse strand, counting down.
GCCTGAAGAAGAGGAGGCTCCGGGGAGACCTGATAGCGGCCTTCCAGTACCTAAAGCAGACCTACAGGAAAGATGGGGAAAAACTCTTCAGTAGGGCCTGTTGTAATAAAACAAGGGGTAATGGTTTTAAAATAGAGGGAGGCAGATTCAGATTAGATATTAGGAAAAAATGTTTTACAATAAGGGCTATAGAATACTGGAACAGGTTGCCCAGAGAGGTGGTAGATGCCCCGTCCCTGGAAACATTCAAGGCCAGGTTGGACGGGGCTCTGAGCAACCTGATCAAGTTGGAGATGTCCCTGCTCCTTGCAGGAGGGTTGAACTACATGACCTTTAAAGGTCCCTTCCAACCCCAACTATTCTATGATCCTATTTCTGCTTATCTTGAGGAAAGGATTGCAAAAATTGAAAACTGCTTTTATTTTAAAAATTAGGGTGTGTCAAATAGTCAGTTTAAAGCTGTTGAGATTTTCTTTCATTTCTCTGTTACTGGTGAAAGAATGCATCTTACATACAGTGCTGAAAGACTTGCTAGTGAATGTTGGATGCTATAACTTAACAATTCTACAGTAAGTTTTCTTTATCTTTTCTGTTATTTGGATGGATAAGGTTAGGAAGATAACGATGAATTCTAAACATTCTGGGTCAATACAACCTACAACTCCAGTCCTTGGAAGGTAAAAAATTCAAGTTTGTTTTTTTGTATTTATGTTTGTTTCTCCATTAACAGACCCCAGCTCATAATTTCAAGTGAAATCTTTACCTTAGGAAGTGGTGATATTTTGACCCAGATAACCAGTTCAAGACAAATTAGAGAAGTAACCATGCTGACTAAAATCAGAATTAAAAGGCCTTTGTTTTCTTGCTCTAAATCTTATTCAAATAGATGTGGTTTTTTTTTTCATTGTGTTCCTGTAGGTTAGGAAAGAATCAGGTGGAAATACTAAGCACAGTCACCTTTCTTCCCCAGATGACTTCAATACAGAAAGATTTGCGGAATTTCAGCTCTAGATCTGTGAAGCTTAAGAAAGCTCCGTGAATACATCTGTTCCAATTTCCAGAAAGCACATATAAGATGTCAGGAAAACATACTAAGCTCTGTCAAAGGGTTCTTGTGAAGTTGTCTAGCAGGGGATAATTTTTTGCTCATATTCCTAGAAGCTTTTTTAAATTATATCAGTGTCCGTTATTTCCAACCACTTAGGATAGTATAGGAAGGACAGCCTGTAGGAGTTTATTTGTGTTAGTATAATTCAATTACTATTAGGGAGTGTTTCTGTAAGCATGGTGTATCTGTTGGTAACAGAAATCTGTGGAATTTTTTGTGCAGCTTGAATCAGCCATTTATTAATTATTTGAACATCTAGACTTACATGGATATTAATCATCAGGTTTTTACTTTCTTATATTCCCAAAGAAAGGTGCTGTCCTTAGTAAATGTTGATTTTCCAATAATATACTTTTGCTGTAGTAGTTTTCTGTTTGTTTATTGCTAAACACAATTGGTACATTTGTGCATTTTTTAAAGCGATTAGAGACCTTAAGATGTACAAAATTAATAATTTTTATAGTTCTGCATGAAAATGGAAAACTCATTAGTTTATTCTTAGGACTTCTATAATTTATTGTTTATGTCCAGTTCATACTGAGTTAAGCACACAAAGGTAGCAATATGTAATTTTTTAAAAGGTGATTTTGTTTACAGGATAAATATGGATAGATGTTAAAAGGGGGAGAAGGAAAAAAAAACACCTTGAGATTAACATGGTTTTCTTTTATGAAATATTGCTTATAATAAACTGAGTTGTTAACTATGCTTTAAAAAAAAACAGTGAATTTGATCTTCAGACAATTTTTTTTTATTCTTAGTTTAAAATAAGAGAACAAGTCTTCCAGCTTTTCCTGGTTTTCCTGTTGTTTTACAACTTTGAAAGTCATTGAAGTCCTCGCATGAAAAAAAACAGGAAAAATCAGATGTGGTATTTAGCACCCACCTGAGAGACTGTCACAGTCTGAGATGCTGGATATGTCATTAAGCAAACTATTTCCAAGTTTTCACCCATCCTTTCTTTATACTTTTAGTAGTGAGGCTTATGACAACCACAGTGACTCAGGCCAGACACACTTCTAACCTAGTCTCCTAGCCTGTCTGAAGAAAGATGCTTAGAGAGAAGTTTGAGAAATCTGTGACATTATTTCCCACATGTGCTTTTCTGCCTTCTGGAGATCTGAAAGCTTTTGGGCAAGGAGAATCAGTGGTGGTGTCCTTTTTATCTAGCAACTGTATTGTTGGTTTTTTTTTTCCCCTGATTTTCTCTTTGCTCCAGAAAAGTGGTCATTTTTTTTTAACCTCTGTGAAGTCTTCATGTCTTGTGGCAAGAAGCTCCATGGCTTGCCTTTTAACTGTGAAGAAATAGTTACTTCTGTTTGCTTTGGCAATGCCACTTGTTAACTTCATTTAATTTTCCCTTTCTCCAGTTCTGTGAGATTAAAGCAGCAAACACAAAAAGGCTGATTTCTTTTCTGTTGCTTTTATTTAAATTAATTTTTATAAATAATTTTATGTCGTAAAATGGATTAACATGATTTCAGTTTTAATTTTAAATGCATTTTAGAAGGAATAATATTTAACTTATTTATTTCAAAATGTATACATCTTTAGCCTGAGGCATTTGGCTTTTTGACTTGAGATTGAAAAAAAGATAGGTCAGTTATCTGAGTTTCCTTAAATGGGAAAAGAAATCAAAGGAAATTTTTCACAATATTTAATTTTTTCGTAACAATGTTTTCCACAAAATACTCTTGTCAATGAATTCCACAGTGTAGGTGAAACTGTTTTTATTCACTGGTACAAAGCTGCAATTATTTTACCTTTTGAAAACTTCCTCATGTTATGAAATAGAAAGAAACTTAGTCCATTATGACTTCTGTTGAGCATCATCCAAGATGAAGAGGCAGATTAAATAGTCTATAAGCAACTGGGAGAAGTCTCAGGATTGCTAGCCCTTATTCTCATGTGGGACTTCAGATTAACCAGGTGTCTGCTGAAAATAAAATACAGCAGAGAGGAATCAGTCTAAGAGGTTCGTGGAGTATGTGGAAGATTAACTTTCTGACACAGCTGATGAGTGAGCCAACCAGGGAAGGTGCCCCACTGGACCTGTTGTTTGAGAACAGAGAAGGATTTGTGGGTGATATAATGGTTGGAGGCCATCTTGGGCATAGCAGTCGCAAAATAATAGAGTTTTTTATTCTTGAAGAAGTAAGGAGCGGGGTCAGCAGAACTGCCACCTTGGACTTCTGGAGAGCAGACTTTGACCTGTTTAGGAGACTGGATGACAGAGTCCATTGAGAGGCAGTCCTAAAGGGCAAAGGAGCTTAGGAAGGCTGGATATTCTTCAAGAAGGAAATCTTCAAGGTGCAGGAGCGGACTGTCCCCATGTGCTGTAAGATGAGCCGACAGTGCTGCTGAACAGAGAGCTTTGTCTGGAACTTAGATAAAAAAGGAGAGTTTATGGCCTTTAGAAGAAGGGGCAAACAACTCAGGAGGACCAGGATGTCATGAGATTATGCAGGAAGAAAATGAGAAGGACCGAAGCCCAGCTAGAACTTAATCTGATTGCGGCTGTAGAAGACAATTAAAAATGTTCCTATAAATACGTTACCAACAAAAGGAGGGCTAAGGAGACTCTCCATCCTTAATTAGATGCAGGGGGAAACAAGGCTGAGGGAAAGGCTGAGGTACTAGTGTCTTCTTTGCCTCAGTCTTTAATAGTAAGACCAGTTGTTCTCAGAGTACTCAGCCCACTGAGACATCGTTCTCTACAACAAGTTGGAAGAAATTTGCAGTGAGGTGGGTGTCAGTCTCTCTTGCCAAGTAACTAGTGATAGGACCAGAGAAAATGACCTCAAGTTGCTCCAGGGGAGGTTTAGTTTGCATATTAGGAAAAATGTCTTTGCTGAAAAGGTTGTCAGGCATGGGAACAGGCTGCCTAGGAAGGTGGTGGAGTCACCATCCCTGGAGGTATTTAAAAGAAGTGTAGATGTGGTGCTTAGGGATATCGTTTAGTGGTGGACTTGGCAGTGTTACGTTAACGGTTGGACTCAATGATCTTAAAAGTTTTTTCCAACATAAACAATTCTGTGATTCTATCTCTGTAGGATTGCTTTTTAAATGATTTTACATGCCTTCTCAGAAAAAAAAAAGTGATGTAGAAGAGCTGATGATTTGTGTTGCATACTGTAGAACAGAGTAAAGCGGTCATGGTAGTTTGGGTGCTAAAGGCAAGCTGTAAAGTAAAGAACATGATCCCTCTTTTCCTTAAAAAAAGAAGCGTGTGAATTCTAGATTGGTGGTGAAGGCATGCGTTGATTTGTTGAACTAGACTGCATATAGTGATTAAAATATTGATTAAAGACAGTTTATCACTACTATAAATATCTAAGTAGTTCACTTTCTTTTCCAATTAGGTTAATTTTAGGAGCTATTCCCAAATATTGAATCCTTTTTTCTCTACTGTTGAAAATAGTGATAAATTGTAGAGTTAGTAAGCCTTACATCACTTATAGGTAATTATTGGAAACTATTTTAAGAGTTGTGGTAGGAGTATTTCTGGACAAAAAAAAATCTCATGGATAGCTAACCTTGATTCAAGCATGGGAAGCTATACATATCTAGTTTACCGGAGTTCTTTATTATATTTCTGCAGTAAGAGGTAGGAGGAATACACTGTATACAGTGCAATCAACTGTTCAAAACAATTTTGGCTAACAAGCTAGGGAACACAGAAGAAGATAAAACTGGGGGGAAAGAAAAAAAGAAAAACCTTTTGTCTTCTACATTAGACCAGATTTTAAATCTGTCTTGTCTTTGTCGTTTAAAGCAGGTGTCCACAAAACACAGCAAAGGCATTTGCCAATGAAAACTAATTCAAGTGTGAAGATGATTGTCAGCTTTTTAGAGTTTGCTTGGAAGTGAATGGTATAAAAAGAGGAGTAAACTTCCACTAATCGTAGTAGGGAAGGTGGTAGGAGCATTTCAGCTGTTGGCAGACAAATGTAATACCAAGGTGGACTGGGATCTTGCCTCTCTGCTGAGGTCAGAGGCTCTCTTCCTCACAGTGTTGTTGGACAGTGCTCTAGCGGTACAGTAAGTGCTGTGTTCTATCAGTCTCTTCTAAGGGAAGAAGTGTTAGCAAAAGAGAGTCTTGTTTTTGGCTAAGTGTTTTAAAAACTTTTTGATGTATAGGTTAGCCAGAGCAAGAAAAGCACTTCGGACTTGGAGTTAATGATGATGGTTCTTACCTGCTGGGAACGTTTTGTGGTCTTAGACTAACCTCCAAAGTTCTGTCCTGCACGTGAAAGAGTTTTGTCTTTCTAATCATAGGGAATTTTCTTCCCCATGGAACTTTGGGTAGTCATTTAAACTGAAATCAAGCAGAAGAGAGAACTCAAAACCAGAATTTTATGCCTTGATCTTGAAGTATGCTGCAGCTGAGCGATGATGAAGATATGAATAATTGAATGACTTTTAGTCATTACTAGAATGGAGTAGAGAGTTTTCCAGCTAACAGAAGAGGTAGTGTTTTTTTTTCTGCAGATACTGCCAAATGCCAGGTTAGCAACAACAAAGAATGTAAGTGTCGCTAAGCTGTGGATTGTACAATTGTTGGTAGAAAAAAATTTCCACTAAATTAATGTTTTCAGTTGTTTTTTGGTTTGTTTTTTTTTTTTTTTTCCCACCACACCCTATCCAGTCTCTTCACTGGATTCAGCATCAGCCAGCTGTTTGTCTGTGAGGTGGTTTCCTCCAAGTGCTTTAAGGTGATGGCATGATCACAGGAGGCAGTTGGAATGGTGTATTGGTACATTGTTAATCCTATACCTGTGCCACTTCTCAGGTCTCAGAACAGCTGCCTGTAGATCTTAAGAAGGAGCAGGAAAATAAATTATACTTTAAAAATTTCATAGGGCAGGGGCTACTGGAAATCATCTGGAGATTTTCTACCAGAATAACTCAAATCACTCTAATTCAGTACAAGCTAAGTAAGCTTGTAGTTGGCCTCTGTCAAGTCATTTCATGACTTTCTTAGGGACAGGTAATGTGATACTGAGGAGCAAACTACCACTGGTTATGTTTCTTCACTGTTAGATTACTGAATATTTGAATGAGGAAGGAAAGATTCTTCAGTTACTGCACTGTTTCTGTCCAGAGCTATGCAATTCATGACTGCCACAAGAGTCACAGATCATGGATTAAATTTGGAAATCTTTACATTGCAGTCCAGACCTTCATAAAAAATGTGCAGAAGATTGAAAGTGTGGGTGATTACTACTTGTGGAAATGAAGTACTTCATGATGCTTTTAGGTACTTGACATTGAGAAAGATAATATTTGGAGAAACTTTTTGAGGTCCATGCTTCATTCTATATCACTGCAGTTAGGTGGTTACCAGGAGGCATAGTATCCAAACATTTCTCTGTCTCGAATAATCAGTTACCACTACGTAATATGGATGTCCTTGGCCCTTTCTGGTGTAACCAGCTGCTGTGGACACTCATGTTGAGCACTGCCTTAAAAAAGCAACATTCTGTCAAAGGTACTGATTGGGTTGCAGACATCTTAATTTTGACATTTTGCTTCTCTATTTAGATTTCCATCAGACTTTCCTGTTTGTTTCTTCTAAATGCCTCCATCCTGCTACATGATGTTGGCAAAAAATCTCTTGTCATCTACTCTCAGAAAAGAGAGAGTCAGACTAAGGACAAAGCCGCGTTGTTACTCCAGATTGTTGGTTTTTTTCTCTAAATATTTATAAGATTAAGTTTCAGGTATGAAGATTATTGGATAGTATTTGAACACTAATTAAAGGTACTAAATAGAAGATTGTGAATATTACTGTTCTTTTTGGAAGTTGAAAACTTCATTGCAGAACAGGCTGCTAACCGGACAGTGGCTACAGTTATCTCTTCACTTTGCTTTTCTTTGGATATTAACATTGTAGATATTTTCAAACCTAGCAGCTTACTATTTCATAACATAAATCAGTCTGATTAATGTAACCAGCAACCGGAAAAACATAAATATGCTCTTTAACCAAGTCTTTTCTTGATGAAAATGTATGTAATGAGATGTAATTTTTTAAAAGTCTGTTTTGCTACTTATCCATTGTGGATTTATTTGGGGGGAAAGAGATGCAAGATGTGGGCATTTGATTTCTAACTTCTGCACTCAGGCTCGCTTATTTATGTGATGCATTATTTATTTAAATGGTGAAATAGTAAATTTAAGTCTTGTGGCATATTTTGTTTTTCTGTCTCAAATGTGTTTGTTACTGTCTATGTATCAGCATTGCTGTTTGCCGAATTGTTCTTTGAAAGGATGCTTTCTTTTAGTAAACTTGAGTTGAAACTTGGCTCTTGCTTAAATCTAGGAAAATGCTGTTATCTTGAATATTTGGCTGAAGAATTAGGCTTTGACTTTCAACCATAGGTTTCATAGGTAATTCTGTTCTTATTTTGTCTGAAGATGGATCACTTGAGGGTGCAGTTCTTCAGCATGACATGTTGTGAAAAGCTTTTTATCGTAAGAAGAAGTCTGGGAATTGGGAAGGCAAAGATCAGGGCAATTTGAAATCAATCTTGAGTTTTATTTCATGCAAATAACTTCTGTGCTGTTCTCAGCCTCCTGACATTTTTAGTATTACAGCTACTTGAACATGTGTGATTTTTAATGCTACATGCATGCAGTGGGAGAGGTGGTATCAAATCGTTGTGTCTGGATAATCTTTGTGATTCACATGACCATAATAATACAAATGAGAGTTCCCATCCGAGCTACAAAAGCACAAGTTTGTTACTGCTTAAAAAGTTCTGTTTTAAAGATGCATGAACTACTTGTTTAGTGTCTGGGCTGATATCTGTATTTTGAAGAGAGAGTTTCACATCGCCCAACTTTTGAATCTGACATTGGTGACTCTGCTAATTGTAATAGAGCTGTGGAACTGTTTCGTTCCAGATGGAACTTTAATCTGGCTTCTGATTGAGCTGAGTGTCCTTGTAGAGTCTCTTAGCATCTGCTTTGGAAATGTATATAACATTATTCAAAATTTGTACCAAATTAAACTACCCTAAGGCTATAATTCAATTTTTCTTTATTGAGGAATGTATTGTCAACAACTTTATGCCACAGAGTAAAATCTACACTACATCTATTATTTTTTTTTTTGCTATTAGCTGGTCATTTAGATTGCTGTGATTGAATTTTCAGGTTCTTGAAGTTTACCTTATCAATTCCAAATTTACATTAAGGTATTAACAAATATGGCTGTTGGGGATTTTTTTTCTCCCCTCTGAAAACAGATGAGCTTAAATTGATGCTTTCTAGCAGTAATTATCAGATTATATATTTATTTATAAAATAGTTATGTTTTCATAATTCTAGATAATTTCTGTTGATGAAGTTTGATACTTGTTTTTGTATTTGTATTGGAAAATGAAAAAGAACACCTGAAATATATTGAAATGCACCATATCCCATTCATGTAACTTCTGTACCTTATTTTAGTTTCTCTTGTATCTGTAGCAATTGATGATTAGATGACCTTTGAAGGTCCCTTCCAACTCTAACCATTCTATGATTCTGTGAATCTGTTGAATAAACTTCGCAAAAAGCCACAGATGTGGACTGACAAATTCCTTGCCTTCAACCTCAGAAATTTGCTGCTTCTACTCCTGAGAAACATGGTGAAGTCAGAAGTGTATCTTTATCAGGTTATGTGAAGCTATTCCAGTTTCTTTGCAGCTTCTAGTAGAGTTGATGGGCAATACGTATTTGCTGAAGAGTAATTTTATTGAAATGTGCAAAGGCTTGTCTCTTTCCAGAAAGCTTCTGTGGAAGAGTTTTAAGAGAGAAAGGAAGATCCTGCCCCCATAGAGCTACTGTGTTGGTTTGCAATGTGCTATGTGCACATCTGTCTTCTTTATGTGGACTGATTCAGGATGCAAAACTGTGCTACGAGTCAGACAGAGTAGTGAGTTATACCTGGATCTTTTAGTTAAAACTTTTAGTAACCAAATTATGAAGTGTCATGCAGCCATGTATGCTGATGAGTAGTGTTCTGTAGATACTCTTCTTGTTTCAGTTTTGGACATGAACAAATTTCAGATTTCAGAGTTACCATGAACTGAAATTGTGTAGAAACTTATTTTCTGGAGAAAAGCGGTGACAGGGCCAAAATGGGATATCTGTTTGGGCCAGTCTACTGTTAGGTCACCTTAAATCAGCGTTAGACTATGTTATACATTTATTAGAGTGCATTGAAATGGGAGCATTTTTGTGGTTTCCTTCCTTACACTTCAAGCCGCCTCTTTTATATGTTACAAGAGACAATAGTTATGAAGTGAGAGTACACATGAGATAAGGACACTATTGCCAAATCAGTCTCTCTGGTATCTTAATGCCATCAGATTCTACTGAAGTCTGAAAATAAGTGACCAAATCACTCATTAATTTATTAAAAGTGGTTTAAAAGTAAATATCATCGTACAGACTGTCTTCACCAGCACAGCATTGGAATGACCCCAAAACTAACAAGGCATCAAGCAAGCGAATATGTAGGAATACACTGATATTAATTTTTCACCTTTTTTCCCTACCATCTTTCTTTCAAAATTTTCTATTTTAGTACCTCTGGGGAATTTCTTTTCCAAGTATCTTTCCATATAAAAAACAAACAAAATAAATACCTGTTCCATTTACTTTCCTGAATTCTTCCATCTGTGGCTCTTACCAAAACCTATCATTGCATTGTGACTTGACTGTTTGCTTGGTGATTTTAAATTTCTGCTACTTTTTTATGTGCAGAAAATTGTTCTGATTTGGTAAATGTTACTTTACAGGTAAATATCTAAATTTGAAATGACTAAATAGTCGCAAATACAAAGACAATATTCTGACTTTTTTTAAAGCAGCCAACAACAATTTTCAGTCTCCATTGAATAAGAATTTTGTAACAGTTCTTTTGATTTGTTCTCATCTGATGACATGGAATTGAAAAATAAAAGCATGCAGCAAAATGAACCATAAGAAACATGAGTTATGGGAACACGACCTACCTTCAGAAAGTCGCAATTTCCCTCTTCTTTTTTTTATATGAGAAAATTTTTTTTTGTAGCTCACACATACCATCAAATACATGGTATGATCCCCAGGAGATTGGTGGTTTTACCATTCATCTGGTCAATTGCAGAGCCAAAGCTATTCCAGTACCTGTGTGACACCTGCATGGTTATGCCAGTAGGAGTCATGAATCTATGTGTAGTATTTTTAGGCTGTTGTTTGAAAATATAAGTTACTAGTTTGCATAGTTAAAGTGATTTGCAAAAGTCTGAAAAAGTAGTAAACTGTTTCTTGTCAGTTTTTAGCCATTGATTATTAGCAAGCTTAATTTATCCTCGCTAAAAATAAATTAAATTACATAAATATGTATCTGATAAATGAAGACTTATGATTCAGTGAAATTGTTAAAATCAAAAAGGAAAGAGGATTAAATAAAATGAAAATATTTTAACTCATAGATACTTGAATTTCAGTTTGACCTGCGTTTGTTAAAGACGGATATGTTTGTCATTCTGATGAAGATGCATTTCTTCATACCTTGCTGTTGACAGAATCTCACCTACTTTTCCCATTTATTATTATAATAGTCTAGCAGATGTCATGTGTCGCAGCCTAGTGAAGTTGTCTCTGCCTATTACTACTTTATATATAATGTGCATTCTTGTTTTTCTTTCCTTAATTTAGGAATTGTTATATGCTCTTTGACATCCCTTGTTTTGTGAGGAAAAGAATAGAGGCAAACTATTTAAAATATTTGAAAGTAATTTTAGAAACAGTAGACTATTTTATTCCCATTGAAAGTACCATTACAGAATCATGGAATAGTTAGGGTTGGAAGGAACTTTTAAGGGTCTTCTAGTCCAACCTCTGTGCAAGAAGCAGAGATGTCTCCAACTAGATCAGGTTGCTCAGAGCCTCATCCAACCTGGCCTTGAATGTTTCCCGGGAGGAGACATCTACCAGCTCTCTGGGTAACCTGTTCCAGTGTTCCACCACTCTGACTGTAAAATTTTTTTTCCTAATATCAAGTCTGAATCTACCTCCCTCTATTTTAAAACCATTACTCCTTGTCCTATCACAACAGGCCCCGCTGAAGAGTTTGTCCCCATCTTTCCTGTAGACCCCCTTTAGGTACTGGAAGACCACTGGAAGTCTCCCTGGAGCCTTCTCTCCTCCAGGCTGAACAGCCCCAACTCTCTCAGCCTGTCCTCATAGGAGAGGTACTCTAGCCTCTTATCGTCTTTGTGGCCCTCCTCTGGACCCTCTCCAACTGGTCCATGTCCTTCTTATGTTGGGGGCTCCAGAACTGGACACAGTACTCCAGGTGGGGTCTCACCAGGGCAGAGTAGGGGGCAGAATCACCTCCTTCAGCCTGCTGGCCACGCTTCTTTTGATGCAGCCCAGGATGCGGTTGGCCTTCTGGGCTGCAAGCGTGCATTTTTGGCTCATGTTGAGTTTCTCATCCACTAACACACCCAAGTCCTTCTCCTCAGGGCTGCTGTCAGTCCATTCTCTGCCCAGTCTATATTTGTGCCTGAGATTGCCCTGACATGTATGCAGGACCTTGCACTTGGCCTGGTTGAACTTCGTGAAGTTTGCATTGGCCCACCTCTCCAGGTTTACAAGGTCCCTCTGGATGGCATCCCTTCCCTCCAGTGAGTCAACCGCACCGCACAGCTTGGTGTTGTTGGTGAACTTGCTGTGGGTACACTCTATCCCAATGTCCATGTTGCTGACAAAGATGTTAAATGGGGCCGGTTCCAATACCGTACTTCGTGTGAAAGTATGCCTTCTGGTGGTTGGGTAACCTGAATCTCATAAAAACAGTCATAGGTCTTAAAACTCTAGTAAATGTTGACTTCATGTATCTAGTTGTGTTGTGCTGTGCAACTTTTTTTAAAATTGCTATTTTCAGTGGATAGATACATAGATAAGTGCTAGTAAGAGAAGGTGAAAACAAATTATCATATGTTACGGATAGGTGTAGTGATAAGAGTAACAGAAGTCATAACTCCTTAACTAAAACATAAAACTATCAAATATTCTTTTTCAAGAGAGTTATAATCTGAAAGACAGGATGGTCTCTTATATGTATGTACAGATATGTGCAGAGTCAAAACAAGTTTTGCCAGAGATATGGCAAGCTGTCTTTTTATTTGCAGTGTTTGAGCTTTAATCGGACTGGTCTTCAGCAGTCATCACTCAAGGTGTGGTGGTGTAGATCCCTGTGTGTTAAAACCGTTTTGAATACACACCTCCCTTGTGATGATGGGAACATCAAGTTGCAGAAGAAGTAGAGCTACTTGGAACCACAGCCAGATTTCATTCATTTTTTGTCAGTTGAGGAACTAGCACTTGTCAATTTTATTGGAAAATTTTATTTCCATACAAAGCTTTTCACATAAAAGTTTCCTGTCTTGGGAATAGTACATTTTCTACAAATGTGAGCAGTGTTCATATTGCATTATGTACTAGCAAGGAAGGTCATTCTGACTTGTCTTTCTTCTGTTTTGTTTTTATGTTTGAGAGGGCTTTGTGTGTTACAATAAAGGTAGAAGTGCCTTCTAAATTTATAGATTTGTGTGCTTACAGATTAGAATCTATGGAAGAATTCCACACAAGATATTCTTTTTCTTTCAAAATTATTATTAAGCAGTTTAAAGGCTTTTCTTTCACCAGAGTAGCATCAAGAACATGCATCTATGAGCAATTTAATGTAGTTTGCTTTCTTGTATTTTACTGTGGAATTGTTGATACATAAGGTTAACTATTTCATGAAGATGCTTTTGTTCTTCTACAATAGTGTTTTAGATGAAAGACTGGGTTCTTCTCTGTACATTCCTGAAGGGATTATTGAAGTCCTTAAAGCGATGTTACGTAGTATAATATATATGAATATGACAAAAGTCAACATAGTAAACTGTTACGCTTGAAGTAGAGGAAATCAATATGAAGCCTGGCATCTTTTTTTACATTTGCAATCTCTGTGCAACCAGAATTGACCAAGGCTCAGAATATTTGAAGTTAGACAGTTGTGATAAAATAATATTTGAATAAAACCTAGGTCATTGTCTGAAATCAGTATTGTGCTTCTGAAGTTTCTTTCAGAATGAGTTTTAGTTTCTCTTTTTAAAAAAAAAGGCACTGAAATTTAGTTTGTCTTTTGAGTGACTGTGTTTTATTTTCAAAATGAAAGCAAAAGAATACTTTAACTTGTAAAGATTAATTATTTGTAAAAGTAAAACAAAACTGAAACTTTGAATGTCCAACAGGTGCCCCTTTTTTGTTGAAATGATCATCCTTCAAACACCCATCTTCAGATAATGAAAATTAGAGGAGAGAAATTTGTATAAAATAGTCGATTTCTTATTCTTTTCCCTCCCTCCTTCTTGAATGAAATGTTACAGCAAAAAGCAATCTTGTTATAGTCCTGTTACACAGAGCAAAAGCCAGCCTTGAGGCACAGAAAGGAACTTTTCATTCAGTCTTAAGTTGAGAACAGTTTTGAAGTAAGCAAAACCAATGATACTTAGAAAATATATCTGCCTTTCTATAGAAAAGACAACTGTAGTATTTAAACTGATTGTAATAAAGAGGCGTCAAACACGAATATCTTGAGGCTGATGAAGCAAATATGGAATAGTTGATAAGCATATGTTTATGATTCCAGCACTTAGCTGTTATTTGAGGATTTAAGCATTTTTTTCGGTCTTCACCTTTTCAAAATGGAAGCAGTAGCTGGTTTAATTAAAGGTGAAATAACGCCCAGTTTCCTGTCCTTACAGTCCGTAATGCCAAGTAGACATATATACTTAAATTTCTTATAAGTTTGTAAGTTTGTAATAAAAGAAACAACTGTCATAATATTTAGAAATAATTCTGCTATGAGGTTTTGTTTTAGGCTTGTTGTCTCTGCTCTGTCTTCTAGAGCTTTTCATTTTCTTGCAATGATAATATGATGACATAACTTTGAATTCTGCCAACATGCCAAATATGAACAAATTTATGACTGTATTATGATTCTTGTTCACTTCTTTATCTGGATGTGTTTTAAACAAACACCAGTAATACTTACGGTTGGTGATAATTTCCAACATGCTTAGCACTTAATTTTCTAATATTTGAATTAGCCAAATGTACTTTTTAAAGTAGAATAAATAGCTTCATAGGAAATGAGTGTTTTTTTAAAATTTGTTTAATCCTATGTTTTTTTCCAAAAAGGCTTTATCGTACTTCGTACTTGATCAGTTTGTTTGCAGATTACCACTTTCAGTCATTGTTTGTAGTTTACCAGTTGTTGCTCAGTAGCAATATCACTTTAGCTCTAAATCCGAGGAAGAAACGGATACACAGAACTATTTATTTATTTATTTATTTATTTATCTTAAATCTTGCATCTGCCTACATTTCACTCATTCATTTTCATTTGATTGGGCCAGATAAACCAAAGTGAGAACTGTGACTTTATATGCCAACTTATACTAACCTATAGATGAGGTTAATTTGATTATGAATTAATATCTAAAAAACACCTGAATTTTAACTGTTATTAAATAAAATATGCAATTCACAAAATACTACCGTTGTCACTCATTCAAAAATACATTAATGTAGTAGCAAAACCAGCAGATTTACATTTAATTTCCTTTAAAATAGTGCCCAATCTCTGGACACTTTTTACTGAGAATAGGTATAATCTCACATGTTGTGTAATCTTACTAATTTTAGCTGAAGTAATTCTTTTGCTTTATCAAGTCAGCTCAACTACAAGGAGGTGTGCTTAGCTGCAGTGGTGGTTGCCTCCTGAGCAGAACTCTAGCGTTACCAGTTCCTGACAGCTGCAAGCCAGCCTCTGGGCATCTTGCTAAATTTTCAAATGCAATTATACAGTAGACTTCCTTTAACAAATTCTGTGTTCCCAGCTATAATTATAACAGCTCTTCTTGCCTCTAGCCTGTTCCTTATCTTACAACCCACCTCCATATCTCCCACTGCTGGCTAGTGTTATCCAGTAGAGCTGATGGATCTAGAAAAGCAGACCTTATTCTCTCTATGCTCACAAAGATGGTTTCATCAGTACAGAAGATCCATTTCCTCTGATCTACGACGCTGAAATGACATGTCCCATAAAGCTAAAGATTGTTCTCTAATTCACAGAAGAGCTGTTGATTAGAATGCCACTTTAGTTTTGGAAACAATTCTCAGTTTTTATTACAGGACATAAGGTAAGGAATTGTTAAGAGCTATCTTTGAAATGACTGAAGAAGCCAGCACAGGGAAAGGAGGCCTTCTGAAAACATTTTGTTTTCATGTTGTGCATTTCAGGATATCCTTTCTTCAACGTATCCTTTCTTCAGCTTCAACTATACTCAATGCAATACTCCTTTTAAGGATATATATGTAACATGAAAACAAAAATGATCAGTGATGCATGGGTTTTTTTTTACATTAAATGCCAGGTGATTTTAGCCACAGAATGATAAAACAAGAAAAGTTACCCACAAATGTGCTCAATCTAGTATTGATTCATACTGAAGAAATTTAAAACCAACTGTCCAGAGTAATAATCTCCTCTCCACCTGTCTAGTAGCAAGGGAAGCTGATGTGATGGTTTTGAATATGGTAGTCTGAAGACAGGAGGTAAGTGAGAGAGATTATGCTGTTGAAGATGATCAGAGGCAGCCTTCCTTTTTCTTCAGTCTCTTACTTGGTTATCTGTGGCAGGTGGACTGATGCTGGAGAAATGTGTTGCCTGGAAGATCCCAGATTGCCATCTTTTTCATCTTTCCTGCAGCAGGATCAAGTACATTGATCAAACCTTTTCTTGAGAAGTTTCAGTGAGTGAAATAGCCCAGCACTCCTAGAAGTCGCACTCCAGCTGACTTTTCATAGTTTGCCTACATCTTTTAGAGAATTCTGGTGTCCAAAACTGTATACAACACAGTAAGAGATGGAGAAAAGTAATTGTCAGCTCTCCACAAGCATGCACACACATGCGTGCACACACCCACCCACATACATATCACATGCTTGCCAGCTGATTTCAGTGACATATGTTTTTGAAAGATACAACAAAATGTACTGTTTTGATTTGTGTTCTTCTCTGTCCGTTGGTTCCCTGTGTAATGTTTTATTGCTGGTCTGTTTTGTGTTCATGTCTGTGATGTGCTTTTCTAAATGTAGGACTTCAGATGTGTGTTTATTGAATCACCTTGTTGATTTCTGACCATATCTCCCATTTTCAAAAGCATTTAGAAGTCAGATCCTGTCCTTTGAGGAGCTGCTGGTTTCTCCCAGCATTGTATTATCTGCTGATTTTATAATCACACTGCCTTCCAGTCACTGGGATTGTTGTGAAAATATCAGATAGGAACAAATCTAAAGCCATATCTCTGAGATCCATTTGAAATACATGCCTGGTTTGACAGAGCTGTTGAAAATTTCTTTTCAAGAGCAACTGCTCTCCGATTTCAGTCATTTGAAAATGATTCATCCATGAAGCCAGTTAACACCCTTCAAGTGAAGTAGTTCAGATGAGTTTGAAGGGATCTGTATTTTTTTATCTTCCTATATCTTCTAGAAAATTAGTTGTGTGATAGTTGGTTCTAAAATCTTTTTAGGTTTCAATGGCAGACTGGAATTTGGAGATGGGACTTAGCGTACCTGGGGGGACAGGAGAGGGCTTGTTCTAAGTTTGGTTAGAGGTTTTTTTTTCCCTTTGCTACTTCTTTTGATTTTCTTTATTCTGATCTCTTGGAAATAATGAGACAACAGATCCTGCTCTGTTACATCTCTCTTCCTCCGTAATTTTCAGCATGACTTTCTTCAGGGTTTTGTTTTTTTTTCATTCCTTTTGTTACATTATTTCCTCTCTTTCTTGTTTGTGGCAATGGTATATGTGTCTTGTATCGTTGTAGGTCCTATTGATCACTGGTACAGGACATGGATGCAAACTTTTTTCTAGTGAGACAAGCTGACAGGATGTGTAGAAGAAATTTTCCTTGGTTTTGCTTGTTTTGTAACTTCAGAAAAGCACAGTTGGGCTCATAGCAGTAAGATTTCAAAGGTTACCATCAGAAAATTAAGTGTTCTTTCATCTTACGTACTAGGTGGAATAGGAGTAAACAGCTCAGTTCCAAAGGGAAATGAGATCCAAAATTTTGCTTGTGTGAAGCGTAAAGACAGAGATGATTACATACTAAAATAATCACTCTAGCCTTTTGAACCACAGGCCATTAAAATGAATTGGAGAAAAGATTGAATTAGGACAAGGGGAACTCTATCCTAAATTGTTACATTAGAATATCTGACAGAAATCCTTCTGTCCTGAATGACTGTGACTTTGGAATTTGGTATGATGGCCCATGGGTGACCTTTTCATGGTGTTTAATAAATTTGTGTGTAACCACTTAAAATCTGTCATTCAGCTGTTGTTCACTTGTTCTTCTTGTATATTGCAAGACAGAGAATTTTCCCCTAAAATAAAACTGTACAATTAAGAGGGGTGAAAGTGGAGTGATTTTTTTTTCTGGTCTGTGGGATGAGTCAAGCCCTTTTGCCCATCAAAGGAGAATGAGGAAAGAAGCCAGAATGTTTATACCAGTTGATATTGTCTCTTTAAAATTCAATGTTTTATCTTTTACCTTTCAGTTTGCTTTATAAGTCACTTAATTTTATTTACTTTTCTTTGGTATGAGCTGAGAACAGGATATTGCTGAATATGCTAAAATGGATGTGTATTTTTTTTTTAAGGCTGGCATTTAAGCAGATGAAGAATCATGCTTAGTGCTGCTGTGATAATAAATAGTACTATAATTGATTGTTGATAGAAACCCTTAAAATACATTTTTATGGTTGAGATGTACTTTGGGTAAACAGTTTGCCTATTAAAATAATTCACTATATACCGTGGTTTCTTTGAGTATTAAGGAAGTAGGACTTTTTCAACAACAGTAATTGGTTGACACTGCTTGACCTTAATGCAAAGCTACAGTATTTAATGAACAAACAGAGGGAATAAAGTTTTGATAAATAAGGCAATTTTCATGAGACCTTTAGAAATATAGTTGAAGTCTTTTAGTGTTAGATTGACGGTTTCTCCTTTTGTGAAAAGAATAAGTGAATAATTTAAGGCTATATTTCATGTTTTCAGATCTTCATTCTGTCATATAAATAATAGACTGTGAAATGCAGCAGCTCCTGCATTCACAGATTTAATAGACCTATACAAGTGAGTATCTTACACAGCTTCTGGCATCTGGCATCTTAAAATGCTCTTTTGTGCATATATGTATACCTGAGAAGCAATGCAGAAGTGGGACATTCCTAGACTATCTTCAGTAACCAAATTCCATACTTTAAGCATGCCACATATTCTGTTTTTAAATTAATTGTTCTTCTTAAAATACTTTCAGTACAGCTTCATGTCAGTTTTAGTATTTTTAGTTTCTAATTCTGGTACAGTATTATGATGGACAGGTGTAAAACAAAAAAAAAGTAATACGTGGCTATTCAGAATTAAAGTGTAGTCTAAAGTTTAGTTACTTAAATGGAAAAACTGTGTGGGAAAGCATTCAGGTTTAGATCCAGTGTAAATCTTTGAAACACCATTGAATCTTGATGAGAAGAGAATCAAATTTATTTACTAAAATAGTGAAATATCAAGGTAATTTATATTATTTGCTACTTTTATTCTTAGTTATGTAATTTCTTTTGAAGGGAAAGGGTATTGGGGGTGGAAGAACAGAGAACAGCAAAATTAACCTAGTTTCTTTTCTTTGTTTCCAGTCTCTTTCCCTCCTCCTGCTTCATTAAGTGTCTTTAGTTTAATGTATGTTGAAAGAATAGTGAAGTTAAGACTTACTGAGAACAACTGGCAAAGCATTGGGATTTTTTCATGTTCTCAATCTTCCAAGGAGGAGCATGGTTTTAGGACTAGTGTGCCATGGGAAACATGAAGACTCTTTTGGAAAGTACGTGCTGCTGTCCCTGTTTTGTTAGCTGCAAGATGTGGCTTTCCTAAACATTTCCATTTAGAAGTTTAAATTAAATTGTTATCTGCATTTTCTTCCTAGTAATTTCTTTCAACATTAGAGTTACTGCAGTTATTGGGAACCTTCTACTAGCATACGTTATGACACTGAATTCTTGCTTTCCTGCATCCTCTGTGGTATGTATGCATCTACACAAGAAAGGAAAGCCCTTCATTCATATTTTGAAGACTATTTTCTGTAAGTAATTTTCAAGAAGTCTGGCAGATAGTCTGCCTTTGCCACGGTATTGATTTAGATTAGTCCCCGTGCAGATTTCAGAAAGGTCTAGTATGGATTCTTCAGACAAAGTCAACAGTCGGCATGAGGATGTCGTCACCTTTGCTAAAATATGGACAGTTTCTTTCCTATTTCTACTTACTGATACTCTCTAGTCCATGTAGTCAAGTTACTTTCTCTCTTACTTTTCAAGAAAAATGACCTTTATATCTTGTGTCATGTTATACCAATCTTAACATAATCTTATATTCTCTTTTGTAAATTATTTCAGTAACGTATTCATATCTTCAATTTTTTTGTTTCCTCTGATGTAATTTTCTTCACGTTTACAGTAAGTCTGCCTTTTGATTTCAGCTAGTCCAAATACTTAAATGGGGAGACACGCTTTTCCCATTCTCTGTGCTCTGTTCAATTAATTTATAAGTCAGGAAAAACTTATAGAGACTGTTCTGCAGTGTAACTTGTTGTGAACTAATATCACAGCAGTATGAATAATGAGAAAATCATTGTGCTGCACTGGTACAAAATACATTGTCATCACCTCTGTTTTTAGAACTTATATAGAGAAACGGGAAAAAAAAATATTTTCTATTTCTTTTGCTATATTAACATTATTTAGCCATTGTCTGGGGATGTTTCTGTTGTTTCAGTAAGAATTTCCAAGATTAGTATGTGAAATATATTGATCTTTCTAAGCAAACCAGTCACTGATTGAATCCAGCTGTGCCAGAATTGGGTTGTTGTGGTATCTGAGCAATGTATTTGTTATTACTTGAGCACAAGCCTATAGTCTCATTGTAGTAAGTTCTCTGCAAATAGACATATTCATTGTTTTATTATTTGAAGACTTTGGTTTGTTTAAGGGGAAAATGCAGGAAGGAGGATACAAAAAGCAAAGGAAGGCAATAGGAAAGCAGGATAGCAAGGAAAAGTAGTAAAGATGCTGTGCTAAAAGCTGTATATAAAAGATGCTGATAGTTGCTTTTGAATTCTGAGTTGGCTACTGTTCTTTGTTTAGTCAGTGCAGCTTTTTTGGTTAATTTGTTAACACCTATAGAAATCAGAAAGAGCAGTGGTTATGACAAATGGACTATGTAATCTGAAAATTGTATTTTGTCACATGTTTTAGTCACAAAACCTAGTTGAAATCAATTGTCCAAACAGTCACTTAACATATTAATAAGTAATACAGGAATACTCTAAGCCCTCTTGAATTAGATATATTACATCTTGTTACAAAATTTAATGCCAGGCTTAATAACTCAAAGTATGCTCTAGAATAAAAATATATTTATATGCTAGTATATTGCAACTAGGATACTAATCCAAATAAAAAGATTTCCAGAATTATTTAGTTGGAACTGTTTTATGTGTTCATGTGTAGATAATTGTATTTTATTTAATTTCTTAGAAAGAAATCCCAAAATTTATTCATTCAAAGTAAGTGATTTTTCATCATTTATTTCTAAATGCAATTTAATTTGTTTTGACAACAGTGGTCAGATTACAGGAGCTATTTGGGTACTTACCTGCAAAATCACTGTCTTCTAGGACTTTTTTTTTTTTTTTTTTTTTTTAAAGTGTGTCTAGATGGTTGAGTTCTCAGTGGAAGCACTGTAGAACTAAAGTAAAGTACCAGCTTTTCAAAAAGGAAAGATAGTGTTTCAAATTCAACACTACTAACCTTGCATATTTTAATAGAAAAAAAAAATTTTAAAATAGCGGTGTGTCCCATAGTTATGTTAATAGAGTTTAATTATCTCACAGTAGTTGAAAAATTTTCCATAAACATATTTTCAAGATAGATTTTTCATTATTTTTTCAATTTAATTTTTCTTCTTGCTTTACAAGTGCATTTTGAAACAGTTGAAAAAGAGGTAATAAAAGATAGATGTCTGATCAGTTGCTGGAATTTGATTTGTTACATTTTTCGTAGACCCATAGCATTTAACATTTTTAGTGTGTTAGTAGCGTGCTATTGAACCTTGTACATTTTTTTTGTCTATTAATAATCAATTAACCATTTTCTAGAAAATACAGCTAACAATATCAAGTTACCGAAATTTCTAAAATACACATTTTTAAGAAGTTCAGTCACAGGAGGAGGAATTTAAAATAATGCTGAGAAATAGTGAAGAAATGCAGGTTGATATAAATTTCAGGTTGGATACTGAAGAAGATTTCATAATACTCAGGTTGTTAGACCTTGAAATTGTTTTCCAGATAGTAAAACTTCAGCAGTTATGTCTTTTAAATCTATATAGCACTCTCTTTACCATTACTGACTTCTTAAAAATAAATTGAACAACATGGAATTTTCTTACATGTTGTTTCCATCTCTCCTGTTACGTGATTACCTAAAATACTTATTTGACTTGAAAAAAATAATAGTTTCAGTCACTTGACTTTTTGTTATATGGAAATTTCCATAAGAAATCCAGTGCCTTAGGTTACTCTGTCTCTTTAGGTCAAACTAAAAATTATAACTGTTTCTAGCATTTTTTCATCAAGCATCTTTATTCTCCATCCAAAGGTCAGTTCCGGAACTTGGGTACCAGGACTGCTACTTTGACTTCCTTGTTGCTGCTGGTGGCTGGGACTTACCCCGATGCTACTTGACTGTTGAACGTACGGAGCAAATAATTCTGAGGACAACCGTCTCCTTTGTTTTTGAACACCTGCCACTACGTGAGTTAAATTTTCTATGTTTTTTTAAAGAAAAATCATTTGCCTCATGTTCGCTGATGTGATAGTTACACTTTTAGATTTATACTGCGTACATACTGCTTATGATATGTTTCCTGTAGTTTTCAAAAAATGACTTGAAATATACTTTCTGTAAAATAACTTATTTTACAAACATAGGTGCTTTTCTCCCCATTTTACTGTGTTAAATTTTAAAAGATGAGTGAAAATATTGACTGTAATATTCACTTTTAAAAGTGACAGATAACTGTATCAAAGTCTGCTTTCCACAGGACTGGTGAAAAATAGATGGCGTCAGTGGGAGCTTTTCTTTGCTTTCTCCCATAATATGTCCTAAGTCCTGACCTGGAGGGGCAATTCGCTATCTAATTCAAACCTCTCCTTACATTAACAACATGGCAGTGTTTAGTAATGATACAGTGTTTGCTGTTAAAGACTTGCCAATTTTGCCTTAAATAGCTAGATTATATTACCTCAATTTGCCATATTCCCTCTGTTTAGTTTGGAATTACCTTGCAAATGTTAAGATGATACTATTGAATTGTATAAAGGAATTAGAAAGTTGAAATCCTAGCAATAGATTTAAAGTACTAGTATTGGTCTACAGAAAAACACCAGTTCAAGCAATTAGATGTCAGGAAACTCATTTTAATAGGAACAATTTTTTGCTTTTACTGACTTCCATCAGTGACTTTAATTAGTTATTTTTCCTTCATACTGCTCTGGATAATTTAAAACCCTTTCTGAAGTGATTTTGTAAGACTTATATGTGCTTGTGTTTTTGTATGTATAGTTTCTGTACCTTTTAAGTGTAGTTAGTTTTTTTCCAGTGTTGCAATAAAGTACAGAACGCTATGCAGTACATTAGAGCCTATGCATCAGAACAATTTTCATGCCTGACTCAATTCTTAATGTAAATTAGTAGGAACATTGGTTATCCATTTGAGAAATTGAGTTGGTATAAAAATAAAAATGCACTTATGGTGTGTGGTGCTTTGTGTATCATCTTGGGAGTGTTTTGCTGTTTATCTGTCACTTGCATTAGAAAAAGCAGTCACTGGCTGCAGGTGACATTAAAAATTAAAGGTTAACCTCAATTTCTTTACTGACCAGACGTGGGGCAGAAAGTTCTTCTGGATGTGTGCCTGAATTTTGGAACTGTCAGAAAGAGTTGAGAAATAAAGACTTGTGCTTTTGGTGGCTTACTCTTTTTGTGTTTTCATGCTGGTTATATGATTTCAGCATTTTTAAGTGTTTAGACCACTTGTTATAGCTGTCCAACTTTGTGAAATTAAAAAATGATATGGTAATACTATTGTAAATAATTATAATGAACTCATTGTACTGATCTACATAATTTTGGGAATGTCTTCTTACTTAGAAAAACTAATAAAACCAGCTTTTTTCCTATTACTAGAGAAAACGTGTCTTTCAAAAACAAGTTAAAATTGATGTTGAAAATTGCTGTAGCAGCTTTTGAATGTTCTGGTTAGCTCAATATACATTTAATATAAAACAAGATTTATACACTCATGAGCAAGCCTGAGAAGTTTTTCTTTAAGTATTAAGCCTTTTGACAAAGTTGGCTTCTGCCTCATGGTGAGTTCAGACTGAGCCAAATTCGGCGGCTTAGTGCTTCCCTCCCTCTCTCACTCCAAGTGTTGGAGGCAGCATGCAGACCAGTGAAGACTAGCTTCAGGCAGCAGGGGCTTCCATGTAACCTGCCAGATATCTTTCGTTTGCAAAGTGGGTATTACGGGTGTTATTGTTCAGTGGTAGACTAGGCTATGGACAAGTCTTTGATACTTGAGATGCAAACTCGAAGCTGTGGCTGCTGCTCTTCCATTTCAACTCTTCATTTTGCTTACCTGTGCAATAACATAGTATGCATATAATCAATAGATCTGCTGCTTCTTGTTGGCAACTGAATGAAAATTGTTTTAAAATTATGTATCCATGTGCTTGCTTCATAGTAAGCTTGGCGAAGTTGTTTCAGGTATGCTGTAGGTTTTTCAGACTTTGAATTAAATCTTCTTAAGAATTCTTTGGCTGGAAAGTAATAATGCTGATTTCCTGTGTTTTACTTATTCTTCGTAATTTGTTAAACCTATATTTAAGACCAATAATTTTTCTGAAGAAAAGATATTTTTAAATGCCATTTTTTAAATTCTCCTGTATTTCTCTCTGCTTGAAATTATTCCAGTCTTCTCCAAGCTTGGAGTTTCCCTTAACACTTCTGAATTTCTGGGGTTTCAGATGTTTTTATGTCGACATAATAGTGAAACTGGTTAAACAAGTTTCACTACTGAAATAATTCATAAGGAAACTGAGGTACTATATGGCTTTAAACATAGTTCCTTTGACTTAAGGAGTAATTAATTACATATAATAGTTGATAATTGTTGGCTTGTACCCTGGCTCTAAAGTCTTCATTTTATAAACTGGGTTATGAAGCTTCAGGAAACATGAACTGTGATTAAGTACTACAGGTAGTGGTTATAATTGGAAATGCAGTAGTTTCTAAAAAAGAAATCTTTAAGTGAATTTATGTCTTTTCTTACAGGCTCTAGAATAGGTGGCATTTTATCATTTGTCAATTAGTTCCTTTAAGTTCAAATAAACTTCTGTATGAGTCTAAAAAGCACTATCTGTTGATTTGCAATCGTGTTACAGATGGCATCTTTTCTTAAACACTATGGTAATCTGTGGTTTGTGGAGCAACTAAATTACCTGTTTGGTACACTGTTACGCAGCTCATAGAGGTCATCACACATCTGTACGAGCAGAACATTTTAAGTCTTTCAGAAAAAAAAAAAAACAACACACATTTGTCACAATGGTTCTGTTGTTGCTATTCCTTCAGTGTGGGTGGTCCATATGCCTGCGTTTAATTTATGGCTGTTTTGCAGAGATCAGCTATAGAAAGCAATATCCAGAAACAAAGGACTTTTTTTTCTCAGATGTAGCGAAACTTGCAGGACTTGCAGCTTCAAAGGATGGAAGAACAGGTGCAGAATTGAGAGTTATTTTGCAAAGCACTAAAATGAAGTTGTATCAATTCCTCACAAGGGTACCTAATATTACTCAGGACTACTGATTCTTATAGCTTTGTTTTCAGTAGCTGTTAGTGTGTCCTGGTGAAGAGCAACATTACTGTGTGTTATTAGCCCGTTCTCTTCAGACATCCTTTCTTCTCTCGTGGTACCACGTCAGGATTTATCCACTTTTTGTAGCTGGTCCTCGTCTGACGAAATTGATGCTGCTTCACTTCCTTCTTAGTTGAAATGGCTTCTGGCAGTGATCTCTGTCCGCTGCATCTCCCTTGCCCCTGCCCCCTGGCAGGCTGCCCTATTTGCCACCTAGGCCTCATTTTGGGCAGTGTGGTTCTGAAGCTTGAGCTGGGCTTGAACAAAGTCCAGCCAGGTCAGGCAGAGCTTTTTACATTGTACTTGGTGCCTGCTTTATAGTGCATTTTCATTTTAAACAGCCTTGCAAGTTGGAAATCATGGTACTCAGGAAGAACTTACTGTCATCTTTCAGTACTTAAAGAGGGCTTATAAGAAAGATGGAGAAATTTTACCAGGGCCTGTAGGGATAGGATAAAGGGTCATGGTTTTAAACTAACAGATGGTAATTTTAGATGAGGTGTGAGGACAATAGTCTTTACAGCAAGGGTGATGAGACAATGGAACAGGTTGCCTAGAGAAGTTGTGGTTGTCCCATCACTGGAAGTGTTTAAGGCCAGTTTGCGGCTTTGAGCGACCTTATCTAATGGAAGATGTCCCTGCTCGTAGTATGGGGGTTGAACTAGGTGATCTTTAGAGGTCCTTTCTAACCCGAAACATTCTATGATTCTACTTGAGGACAGCAACATCTTGTCTTTTTTTGTTAGCTGCTTACTGTATGTCTCTTATATAGTTTCATTGTTATGTCTTCTCTTCTGCATTTTGAGGACTTTCAAACTTCTTCAGAAGCATCGCACTAGTAGGAAGTGGTATTGCTTGAACCCAGCCAGAAGACTGTTATTTGTGTTTTTTTTCAGTAAGGAACAACTGCTAACTTAGGTGATCGTAAGTGCGGATCAGAATTTGTTAAAGTTATTTGTTGAAGTTATTCTTAAAGGATTAAACACGACAGCCTTAAGTGTTTCTGCATCAAGAAAACCATGGGAGGGAGAAACTGTTGGGTTACTAGTGGTGTGTATTTAAACACAAGATTGTGATGGTATTTTGGTACGTTTGAAGTGACCCTGTTTCCATGGATGTGACCGTCACAGGTAGTTGTATCTCATGTGTTCAAAGCTGTCATAACGTTCCAGTAAAGTTTTAAGGAAAAAAAATTCCTAAAAAATTGACTGCAACTTCCCTTGGAGAGGAAGGGATGCTGTATCGTGGATATCCTTGGCTCTCGTTCTTTTTCTTCTCCTCCTCCCCAAGAAATACTGTGGGGCTTCCAGAATGCTTTGCTTCTAGGACAAATTCGTAAGGAAGTTCGTAGAATTGTAGTGCTTTTTACTCTTAAGTTATACTGATTTGAATGTCTGAGCATGTCCTGAATGATACTGACAGGTACCACGGTGCCGTTGGAGTCCAGTATTAGGGACTGTATCTCCAGTGCAAGTAGCAGCATCGCTCATTGTGTTGTGACTGGCCAGCATTTGTAATTAGATGGAAAACAGATGAATAAAGCCAAATTAAAGTGACAGTGATGACCAACTGCCTACTAATTTAAGACCCTACACACATTGCTGAGTGCTGTTTATTCAGTGAACTTGTATATTAAATATATAACTTTAAACATTTCTTTAAAGTAATAAGAGCCATGATGGTGAGAAGTTGTTCTTTATTATCAGTGTTCTATTATATTTAAATAAATTAATGTGGAACTTTGTAGAACTTGGAACTTTCTAAGCAGCTTCAACTTTTATTAAAGGTTACGCTGAGTGATGTAGAGTACGTGACTTCATATGAAAGACTTTCTTTGAGAGCATAATGTTTCTACAGGTTTACAGTTTTTAAAGGAGAGTTAAAATCTTGCCATCCACTTTTGCAGTATTTTTTTCTCAATGTTATGTGTCTGATCCTGTAAGATCTTTTCTAATAAACATTAATTTAGTAAGCATTGATTCTGATACAGATGGTTGAACTAGATTTGGGAGAAATGGATGAATGTTGTTTTATTATTTTTCAGGAGCATGCATGCCTTGCAATATTGAGGTAATATAAATGCACAATCAGAAGGTTGGTTTTATCTTGAAACTCACCTTATTTCTCTTATTTTCAAGGAAGTTGTAGATCAGTTGCAAAAATTTCTCTGTATTATAAATATTGTTCAAACTTTTTCTTGGGACATTAATCTAGGTTGTTTTAAAATCCCAGAAATATACTCTATAGTGGCATCCAAGCTGGAGCCAAGAAAAAAGTTGTCATTCTCACGTAACTGCATTTGGCAGAGGGAAGAGGGGAGTAGAGGGGACAAAAGGAAGAAAATGCTTATCTCTTTAGGTCAATGTATTCTTCCCATAAAACATAACAACAGAAAGTAGATCAAGATGCTCTTGCTTGGAGACACTCATGCCATTTGACAGGAAAGTGATTTTAATGAATTTAAAATCCAGAAGCAACAGTATTTCTTCCGTGAGTAAATGGTAGGGAGACCTTAATTACACAGTGCTCTTGAAAGCACAGATTGTACTTAGTTTCTTTTTTGGTTGTTTAGACTTGACTTTGTAAAGTATTTAAGTTAAAGGAAATACAAGGGTACTTTTTTGAATTTTCATACTGTTACTGAGTTTTCTCAATATGAATATGAATACTTGAAATAAACAGGAATTTAGTTGAGGTTTGTTTTTTTTAAAACGAGCAGAAAAGTAATACAGTATCCCCTATTGGATTTTGGCTTAAAATCCTTTAAAAAGGCATTTACTTTATAAATGTGAGTTTTGACAAAAGCAAGAGAAATGAATAAATGTTTAAGTTGTGAATCAGTATCTAGTTATTTCTAATCAGGATTTTGTACTCCAGTTGAGGGTATTTTGTAGTGTGAAACTTTGTTCCAGATGAATAGTGACCAACTAGATAAACAGTGACCAACTAATTATGTATCTGTATTTGTTTCATATATTAAATGCATTTTGCTGAATGAATTTTCTGTTATTTTTGTGCACGAAAACTATAGATATGACAGTTGCATGGATTTGTAACATTTTGGGGGGAAACAATCATGTTTTCATTTTATTTCAGTGTTTAGATGTTAGCAAAGAAATGTGATAGACGAGCATAAATATAAAAACATTCTCACACAAAATCTTTTTGTCATTTTGAAAGATAATATATTATAATACATCATTAAAAGAATGAACTATTTCATATCAAAAAGAAAGTTCTAGTATTCACCACGTTTCTTTATTCATGATATGAGTTTATTTTCACTACACAAGGATCTGCCTTGTGCTCCTAGATTCTTTGAAAAGAAAATGTGACCAATGTAGCTTTTGTAACTTATCTGATACTAGTCTTCTGATATAATGCTTTCTTGAATATATCATTAATGGGCAAATTTAAAATGCAAGAACCTGGAACACGGAAGACTTAACGTGCAGACTTCTTCGAAGAACTATGATAAAAGCTGTATACAAGACTTTGTCAGTATTCGAATAGTTTTCAGCATCTTGTTTCTTGTGACTATTTTAATTTTTTTTATTAATGTTGAAGTTAGTTTAACGTTTCAGTATTTTGCCTGCAGCAAATATTAGGGAGTGATATTAAATTGACTTCACTGTTTCCCATACGAACGATCTCTGTGAGTTTGGGAAGGTTTCCTCAACTTCCCTGAGAGTTTTGCCGTTAAAAGTCCAACAGAATAACTGTCCCTTTTCACGGTGTTTGAAGGATGCTGAGAGGAAGGAATTCCTGCTTGGTAGCCATAATTCGCACTGGTACAACAGTGATACCTCTACTGACTTCCCTTTTGCCAGGCGTTCAGCAGAAACTTAGGAAATTTAGGACTTCACACAGAAAATAACTTGATTCAAGTAATTGTGGAAAGGGGGTTAGTACTTAATGGAAGAAACATTTAATGGTTTGGGTCATCATCCAAGTCCATACATTCTCCAATTGCAAAAGAGGAATGTAAACTTTAAGTCCTTTTAGATTTATTTTTATTACATGGTACAAAGGTAAGAATGACCAGAAAAGTCATTGTTCTTTTAAAGAGTTTCTCTTTGAATGTATACACAGTCCTTGCATTTCAAATTGAGTCTTCTAATTATTACATGTTGAAGAACTTGAAAAATTACATACATAAGCAGCAATTTCATTATACTCAGGGGTGACCTGACTTGTCCTCCATGCCCAATTTTGCTTCCTTAAGATGAGTAACATTGCTTCATTCACATAGTTGTTTTCAAGTATCAGGGAATCACCTCTTTAAAAATAACATATGTATCTGACAGTGTGGTAGTTTGAGAGCTGTTTCATTACATATATTTACATTTAGTTTGAAAATGTCATACTAAGCTCTTAGCAAACACAATAAAGTTCCTTGTTTCAAAATAAGTCAGAATATTTGGACCAATTTGATTTGACAGTTTTTCATTCTGGAAGCATAGATTATTTTTTTTTTTTACTCAGATTTACGTGTTAAATGATTGAAGGAAATACCTAGCTGACCATCTCATAAAAATCACGACAAAGTGTACGTAGATAAACGCAGTTTTTGTGTTGTAAGTATATATGTGTTAAGATAGGTATGAGGGGTGAATATTCTTCTTAACTGAAAAGTTTGTTTTCCATTCTAAGGATTGTTAAAAATCATTCTACCCATTTGGTGGAGCAATAGCTTAGTTAATGAAAATTGGTATTTTGGAGTTTTTCATTCTTGTGTAACATCTGTAAACATGCTCCAAAACTCTACGTGCAGTCTTGTAATTATCATAGTGTTTCCATGGTGTTTTGTCAATGAATAGAAAAAATATTATTTATACAGAATGTGGAAAAAATTAGTTCTCGTCAGCAATATGGTTATTTGATTTTGGTGCAGTTAAAATATAAGCGATCAATGTGAAATCTGGTTTTCATTACCTTCTTACAAACCTCTGTAGGTTTTATGCACTCTGAGTGAGCAGTGGGATATAGTCCAGTACCTTACCTATGCAGGAGTAAGATCAATTTAGAAACAAAGCTTTTTTTCCTTTTACAGAAGATGTGTACCTCTCTGAGATCTTTTATATTTCATTGGTGTTTTCTCTCCATGTAATGTACATAGGAAGTTAATGATGGAAGAGTAGTAAAGTATTCATTGAAACTGAGAATTATAGTATTTGCAAATGTAAAATCATAATTTACATAAATGTTATAGTCAAGAACATTATGAATGTAAATATGCCTTCATCTATTCTCAGTCTTATAATGCCATTCGTTGTCCAGTGGGAAATGAAGAGTGATGTTGAGACTGCCGTTTAACCTATTATAGCAGCCTAAAAAAATTAAATAGCCTTGATGCAAGTATGAGGTGGGAAAAGAGTATTCATCTCCATTAAGTAACATAACAACTGTAGTAAGAATAACAGGCTGGTGGGTGTGCATTAAGCAGTGAAATCCCTAAATTTGGACTCTTAATTATAAGCACAAGGACAATTGCCTCCCACATACTTAAACTGTTATGGGTTTTTCAGACAGAAAATATGCTTCATGGTTCTTCAGGCACCAAATATGGATTTTCTTGTGCATCCTTCTTCATCTGATACATGATTCCTTCTCCCCTGCTACTAAATGAGGGCCTAATACAAAAAAAAAAGCTGAGTTTTCCTTAGTGAGATAAGAGCTTTAGGAATTTTTCTAGATCACAGAATCATAGAATGGTTAGAGTTGGAAGGGACCTTCAAAGGTCATCTAGTCCAGCCCCCCTGCAAGGAGCAGGGACATCCCCAACCAGATCAGGTTGCTCAGAGCCTCATCCAACCTGGCCTTGAATGTTTCCAGGGATGGGGCATCTACCAGCTCTCTGGGCAACATGTTCCAGTGTTCTACAACTTGCATAGTAAAAAAAATTTTTCCTAATATCCAATCTAAATCTACCTCCCTCTATTTTAAAACCATTATGCCTTGTCCTATCGCAACAGGCCTTACTGAACAGCCTCTCCCCATCTTTCTTGTAGGTCCCCTTGAGGTATTGGAAGACCGCTATCAGGTCTCCCCGGAGCCTCCTCTTCTCCAGGCTGAACAGCCCCAACTCTCTCAGCCTGTCCTCATAGGAGAGGTGCTCCAGCCCTTTTATCATCTTCGTGGCCCTCCTCTGGACCTTCTCCAACTGGTCCATGTCCTTCTTATGTTGGGGGCTCTAGAACTGGACACAGTACTCCAGGTGGGGTCTCACCAGGGCAGAGTAGAGGGGCAGAATCACCTCCCTCGACCTGCTATGCTGAGGAAGTCCTACCCATTTTATGATGCCGTAAGCAGGTGTTGCACCATTATATTCAGATCATTTGGAGCAATTACTTTAGCTTTGATTTTTGTGTCATTGTTTCAGCTACATATTAATATTACATAGACCTGTGGATGACCAGTGATTGCACCACATACGTCACTCTTTCTTCAATTCTTGATGGCGTATTTTTTTTAAAGATAGATAATATACTTACACTCTTTCCTAAAATTATTTTTTATCTTACATTAGGTGAAGTAATTTTTTCGTATTGAGTAATTGGTGAAAATTATGATCCATGGAATCATAAATGGCAACAGAGCTGGTCTGTAAAACTGTCTTATAAAGTTAATTGTGTATTGTTGTTTAATATTAGACTGCTTTCAGTACCAAAGAGATCATTTTGGTTATTTAGCCATTCCATCTTTTACATAATACAGGGTTAATATTTAATTATTATTTTAAAAATCAAAATCATTACTTCACCTTTAGTTTGATTTTTAGGATACAAAAGGAGATGCATTATGTCCCTAGCTAACCTGATGTAATAAATAAGATGGTGTATTTCTAGACCATGTTTGTCTATTTTGTTTTGCAGTAATTGTCTTACTGCCCTTTTCTCTGCTTAATTCGAGAGTTATTGACTATTACATCTTTTCCACATGTAGTAAGTTAGAGATCTCAATCAAGTAATCTCTAATCTTATAATAAATAAGCAAAATATACTGATCTTGTATCTCTGTCTCTCACACACCTAAAACCAAGCAGATTTTCCTGATTGTAATTCTTGTAACTCCTTTTTTGACCCTTTTAATTTCAACTTCCTTTTAAATTAAAGATACTAGTCCTGGTTACGGCATTCCAGTGATGCCATATGTGCAGATAATTTCATGTCCTTAGTATTACCATATATTTCCCTGTAATGCACCCAGGGATTGTTTTTAGCTTCTTAGCTACAGTGACATAGTAAGAGAGAGGGAAAAAAAAAAATGGAGTTGGTTATTTACTATAACTTCTAAGTTCTTTAGGGATTCACTGCTTTCTGGGATATAATCTTCCATTTTATGTGGCCTGTCTTGTATGGTCTTAATGCTCTTAAGGTAAATAAATAAAAACAATGTAATTTCTACTCTGAGATTTACTTAACTTACGCAGCATATTGGAAGGATTTTTACTTATTTTGGTCATCATAGAGCTTCAGCTTTTCTCGTAACAGTGAAGAGTCAGTCACCAGATTTTGTATGTATTTTATGTGATTGATATGTTAAAAGAGACAAGAAAGGGGACTTCACAAAGTATTAGAGCGTTAATACAGCACAAAGGCGACTTACAATGTGTTTAGCTTTTGCTGATACGTAATGATACGGCAAAAAAGCACTCTTCTACAAGGCTGCTTTTAAGATCCAAGGGAACCAGAGGAATTGTTAAGGATAACAGATAGCATATCTTGGATTAATTTTTTAAAATTTGTTTTTAGGAGTAGAAGCACAAAAA
This sequence comes from Chlamydotis macqueenii, assembly GCF_036417535.1. Classification (NCBI taxonomy): domain Eukaryota; kingdom Metazoa; phylum Chordata; class Aves; order Otidiformes; family Otididae; genus Chlamydotis; species Chlamydotis macqueenii. The sequence goes on along the minus strand of NC_141557.1, from coordinate 38,114,414 downwards.
TCCTGTCTTAATCTTTCTCTTTCTTTTAGCTATGCTGCTTATTTAGCTTTTAGTAACTTGTAATTTAAGATCACAGTTATTAGGTGTATTTCTGCATTTTATATATCGCTCCCAGATGCTACAGTATTAGTTTTTATCACTGCATATTTTATGAAATGTCAGCCTTCTGTTGGCTGTTCACGCAGCATTGTTAGTGATCAAAGCCACAACATAAAGGAGAGGAATCTAAACAGTTGGCTTATCTTTGTCCTTCATTGTGACACAATACCATAAAATTACTTTACTATATAAAAGGCAAGCAAAGCTTCATGTAGCACACTCTGAAAAGGTGAACTTTTTGTTAGGTTCAACAAAACAGATAAACTCTTATCAGCGATATTTTGTATAAGGAAAGTAAAGCTAGTAATGTTATCTTTTCAGTGTGGAAAAAGTTTTCATGTTTTGCTGCCTTTTTAAAGCTAATAGTAATTTTATATTAAGAAGCTATTATAAATCTATTCATTAAAACTTTTTGAAATAGGAGAAATGTCATACCCTTTAGAGTAATCTGTGTGGTGTGTTTCGAAGCTTCTCTGACATACAACTAGTCAAGGCATGCTGTATCATTTAAAGAGTGATAATTGGGAAGATAATAGTCTTTACATTATGAAAACTGCTCATGATTTTCAAGAATACTTGGCTTTTATTTTGATTTTTCATGTGTGAGTTTATTTTAAGTTTTATCTACATTTCTGGTTAAAAGTATCAGAACAAATATCAGTCAACCTTAATTTTTCTGCTTGCCTAAATGAGTTGTGTATCAGAACTGAAGTAATAAAGTAGGAAAAACTACAAGCTCTAGAGATATTCTATAGGAATAAAAATCTTGAATGATTTTGATCAGCTGTTGTGTATGCCCTGCACAGCAGTTGGTTCAATCAATTTTATGTTTTGGGATGGTTTTATTAAAACGAGCTGCTGCTTTCAGTAAATCATTGTAAAGATGCTAGCTTTGTATATGCTTTTGAGAGACCTACAGCTTACCAGTGCAGTCTCTCAATAGAAACATACTTAAGCCTGCTCACCAAGAGGCTGGACTCAATTAGTGACCCCCTTAAAATTTGAACTGTTTATCAGGACAGAACAGAAAAAATAAAATATATATATATTTTTTTTCTCGTTTTATGATAGTGGTGGAGAAAGTAAAAGTAAAAGTGATTAATATTATGGAGCTCAAAGGCAGGCATAGTAGTAATCAAAACTCTGGACAGTATCTCTTAGAAAAGCTGATGATGTACACAGCTTGATAGAACGTGTTTGTCTTTCCAACTCCTGGTATCATCATGCTTTTTAGTAAGTTGTATGCACCTATTCTCTCGCAGAGTGTGAACATATTTTGATAGATGTTTCAGAGATTTTGAACAAACTCACAATGCCATACAGAAAAATATCACTGTTATTGAGATGGCCATATTAATCCATTTTTGCTTAAAATCTGGCACTGGAAGAGGTCATTCCCATGTACATTCAGAGGTTTTATTACTTCTTTCTTGATATGCTTTGGAAATACAGCAGGTAGAAAACAAACTTCTGTCAAGTGAGTTAAGGTTGAAGATGTTTAGTATATCAGAAGCATTAATTAATTATTTTAAATTAATTAATTTTGAGAAGTGAAAGAAACAAAAAATTCTGACCATAATAAGTAGTTAATCCATCAGCTATCTGACAGTAGTGCTCAGTGCCCGTCATTGCTCCTGTATGAATATGGCATCATACAGAGTCGGTGTAACTTTCTCCTTCTCCTCAGCCTTGCTACCAGCATCAAGTTTATGATCCTTGTTCTACCCCTCACAACTGAAAGGGTTGAACATTGAAAGCTACAGACCTATTCCCCATCTTTCTCAAATAACACCTTTTCATAATCTGTTTCTGTTCTGATTTATTGAAGAAGTAGGTCTCCTATTGTACCTTTTCATCCACTGTTTACCTGAGAAGGTGAATTTTTACATGTCTTACATCCAGTGGGATTCTGGTTTGCTGAGGAAGACACAAAAAATCTCCAACCTGACCTTGCTGTGACGAAGAATTTGGAGTCACCAGAAAGATTGTTGTGCCTATAGCAAGCTTACTGTCCACAGCAGGAAGAGCTATTCTCCTGGGAAAGATGTATGAGGTTGTATAAGCAGTCCTGAGAATCAGGAGGCTGAGTATGTTGTCACTTTTCCTTGCAAGTCCATAAGAAATGTAGGTGAACATGGAGAGAAGGCAGAAAGGAATGATGCAGTCTTTAAAGACAGTGGAGTGATTTTTCCTCTGCCAGTCTTAGTACCATCATCAAAAGTTTCAAAAGTCTGTAGCTGGAGGATAAGCATTTTGTTCATGGCTCCTTTTTATTTGTATGTCTAAGACTACTTCAAACACCTGATAAGATAAAGAGATCCTAAAGACACTTCACAAGCTGTGGATATAGAAAACTTATCAAAGCAGGTTCTCATATCTTTACACTGGTGAGTCTCTTTGACTGCCTGACCAACCAGTCATGCATTCGTAATGAAATACACAGCTTTCACATACCCTGTATGTGCAAACCTGATATACACCAGTTGCACAGTGACCAAAGTCAAGTCACGTCACATCTTGATGAAGCATAATACATAGTTTGAAAGATGTGATACTTGTTTCTGTGATTGGTGCACAGTTTCAATCTTTGCGTGAAGAGATAGTAAAAAGATGGGATGATAGCTCTTTGTTGATATACTGGATATAATCAAGGTAGCTTGGTGCCTTTTAACTTGATATTCTTCAGTCTTGATACTCACTCACATAACTGATATGCTTTGGAAACTTAATTTCACTTTACAGATACTTTGTATGTGCATATGCTCAAAATATTTTGTAGATTGGTCCTACAATTTGTGAGCATGCAACCTTATTTCCATAGAAAAAACTTTTGTGACCACCTTCCCCAGCTGGTTGCAAAGGCATTTTTTGCTAAGTAAATGAATGCAGCGGTTTATTGAGCTTGCAGGCAATGCTAGCACCAGCAAAACCAAAGGCTTTTCAGCCCTTTGTTAATGTGCAGTTATCCTCAAATCTCTAACCTGAGAGTTATAAATGTAACTGACAGATGAAATTGAGTCAAATTCATAGTCAGAAATTTCTTAATAAGATGTAAATTGTTAGTTTGGACTTGATTCCCTATTGATAAAAATTGTATTTCTGAAATGTAGCTATATTAGTTTACGCAAGGGATATCACAGTGCTTTTACCTACGGGATGTAGTAGTCAGATTGCTGTTCTGTGCTGCAGAGAGCTCAGCGAAGGTGAGAAGTGCTTATAAACAAAATTGTGTACAAGAGATGTTGTATTGCAGCCACATTTTTAAGGACTTCATGTTGACCCCATCCTCTCTTATTAGCAACATGCTAAATTATTTTGAAATGTTTGCATTTCCATTTTTTGTGAGTATGTGTCTCTGAACTGCTAGGATTGGCAAAGGGAAAAGTCAGTGAACTTCTTAGGAAGCTGTCTTCAGTATATATTTTTGTTTAATATGCAGGTTAGTATTAATGATGAGCACCATGGGAACTGCGTGTTGGCTCCCCTGAAAGAATTAAGATGCTTTCATGGTAACAGTAGAATAATTCAGATCTTTTCAGACCAGTGGAATTTGCAGTAATGCAGTTCTAGTGCTAGTTCATAAAACCTTGCAAATTTGTATCCAGCTCACATAAGCAAAGGGGTTGATATCCTCTCTGTTCTGTCTGAGGAATAGGAGCTTGCTGGTCAAGTCTTTCACCAAAGTGAGACACGCAGGATCGGAAAGTAGGCCCACGCCTCTGGGATTTGTGAAGAAGCTATCGACAGGGTCCTTTAGCGTTGTTACTAAAGGAACAACCTCGCCAGCCAAAAGACGATTTTGCAGCACAGATGTGCTTTTTTTTGGAGCAAGATTGTGAGGATTAATGTTTGGTTTTGATACATTAATAAATCCCAGTTTACACTTCTTGGAAATCTACATTTCTAAGGTAGTAATGGTAATGTTCTTTGTGTGAAAAACATGCAAAGGTAAAGAGGATGGGATGTTTAGAAAGTTTGAAAGAGCCTTCAAGTGCTTCTGTTTGGAGCATGTAAACAGAATGCTGAAGATATATGAGTATTTCAGAAGTTCTGACGGTATTAAATGTCCACTTTGCTCGCAGAATGCATGCTGCTAAGCTCTTCCATGTAAATACTGGCAAAGACCCAGGTTTCAGTTTCATTGAAGTCCACCCCAACTGAAATAACTGTAGTCGTGAGGTTGCAGTATTTATATATTCATCAGGTGCGCTTTTAGTCATGATATTAAAATGTAGCAAATTGCTGTTCTGATATGAATGGACAGTTCATATTCCTAATTTTTATTATACTCTGAAAGGATTCCTATTACAACTTGAGGTTCAATATTTTTTAAGAGTGTCTGAAGAAATTTAACATGTCCAACTTCTGATTTGGGAACCATAAAGGCAAATTGTTCTGACGTGTCTGAGGTTGCAAAGGGGCTAAAGAGAGGAAAGATGAATGTTCCTTGCATTTAGCTGATGAGCCATTCACGTCAGTTAAAGAACTGGTTGCTTAAAGGTGGGAGATGCACCACCTTTAGGGCTCCTTGTTGGATCACCTGCCAGTCAGTGGTGTACTGTGGCTGTGTGGGGAATGTGATTGCCTTTCTAACCGTCCTGATTTTGGCAGGGATGGAGTTAATTTTCCTCTCAGTAGCTGGTGTGTTTTGGATTTTGTGTGTGAAGAATGTTGATAAAACACCCTGATGATTTGAGTTGTTGTGAATGAGGCCAAGGACACTGACCTGCTTTCCAGGTCTTGCTGATTTGCAGATGCAGGAAGCTGGGAGAAAGACAGACAGGATAATTGACCCAAACTGGCCAAAGAGAGTATTCCATGCCATAAACGTCATGCTCAGTATGTAAGTGGGGGTTGGCCAGGGCGGGTATCTGCCTTCCTGGTATCCATCCTTTTCTCTTGTTTGCTGTCATCGTTCCCTCTACCTTGCTGGCTCCCTTTTGCTCCTTTGCTTGCCGCTCAGTTTTGTTTCCATGATCGCTGCTTGGGACAGGCTGTATTGGTCATTGGGACATCGGGTGGTGAGAAAATGTACATTGTTCGTTTTGTATATTTTAATATCCTTATATACTCCTGTTATTGTAGTTTTCCCTTGTTATTTTAGTAAATTGTCTTCATCTCAGCCCACGAGTTTTCCTTCCTTCCCAGTTCTTTCCCCCATCCCATGGGGGAGGGGGAGAGTGAGTGAGAAACTGTGTGGTAATTTGGGCTAAACCATCACACTAACTTTGCTTCTCATGAAACCTGTAGGGAGAAGGGGCTGAGAGAAGATAGTTAAAGCTAACAGTGATAGGCAATGATCGTGTCTTTTGCTTACTGGTGAGCTGGCAAATGAGGAACATGTCTCTCTTTGTAGTGGCTAAAATGGGATGAGCTCAGGAAGATCTGAACTTTAGACATGAGAGACTTTGAGACCCAGTAGGGCACACATGGGTCTGTTTGGGCTTGGACAGGGAGGCCATGCCATCTGTAGGGATGATTAAACTTCTGCCATGAGTAGACAAACAGAAGAGACCTGACAGGTATACAAGAACTGTAACAGTCTCCTACTTCCCTCCTCATCTCTTCTTCTGTTTTGAATTGCATTATGGATTTTAAATTCACACAAACACAGATGATGTACAGCAAAACCAGTGTTTATGTAGAATATATACAGAAAAGGATGGCATGTGCTTTTATTGCTCTGGCTTAGATTTGTAGCGACAAGATTGTAGGAGAAAGATGGACTAAAACGTATCCACAGTTCTAAGGCCTACTAAGGAAGAACTTGATTGTATAAACACACACAGTTTTCCCCCTCATTCTGTAAATGTAAAGGGATACATTCTTTTCAGTCCTCTGACTTTATTTTCTTCTCAACGTTTTAGATTTTTAACTTTAACAATTTGATGTTGGATGAAGAACATAATGTAATAGCAACATTTACTGTGGTTTTAGGTCTGTTTTCTGATATAGGTGACTTTCAGTGCTTAGTAACATCAAGTTAATGTTTTAAGCATTGGCAATGAGAAATAAAAAAAAAACCACAACCGTGGCATCTTACATGACTAAAGTTTGATTTGCACCGGCTCAGAGTTTTAATCCCTGCTTTTATGTACAAGCAGAAAGTAGAGATGGTGAAGGTTTAGAGGCTAAACTCTTGACTTAATGTCTTGGACAAGGGTGGACTCCCATTCCACTTCTGATGCATGAACACAAGACTTTTTCTTTGGGAAATTCCTTTATTCTTATATTATAACCCATTGTAGCAGACTTTTTAGATTATTTTCTTAACATACTTTCTTTTGGATAGTCTGAAATACTTTTACTATTCACCCACTACCCCTCCAACCAAATTTAATGCTTCATCTATGCTGAGCAACACACAGGAACACAGGACTTAGGAAAGGGACAAAATCAGCAGAAAAAGAGGTGGTCTGAGCATTTATGCGTTAAATATGCATGTTAATTAGAAAAAATTAGAAAAAATATGAAAACAGATGTTACATAAATTATTTCAGTCTCAGGATAGTAGTAACTTATACACTGACAATCACTTTTATACGTGCATATGTATGTGTATGTCTGTTTCTGTATTTTGGAACATTTACACAACTCCTACATGGACAGCGCTAGGAAAATAACTTCTAGCTTAGGGAAGCCCTCTGAACTCCACCTGTACTTGGGAGTGTTTCTCTCCTGTGTTACACTATCCGTTGAGCTACTAAAAGAAAGTTCCTGAAAAGGCACTGCCAACAGAATATGTCAAATCTTAAGACTCAGGGAGGGTATTTCAGGCAACTGGCTTTAAATATATCAGATACATTTTTTTTTTTTTTTCAGCATATTGATGTTGTATTAGGCAGCTGAAACTTTAAAATGTATTTGCAGTAAAGTCCTTTATTCTCTGACATATCACATTCTTTAATGTGATCTCTTTTAGTTCTCTTAGCTCCTCTGTGGTGGAAAAACAAATTGCTGAGGCTTGCTAGTAGAAGGCAAAGACAACTAAAATGTTGAGAATGTGTTAACAGAAGAGAGTAAGTGGATATTCATGCTAGAATTCATCTGCTCTTAGTGCAGTTGTTTTGTCATTTCATAAAGGAGACACTTCTGACTGACAACCAATTTTCTGAATATAAATTCTGATATAATTTGAATAATTACATAATTTCTGTCCACGTTAAAAAAAACAGACATATGTGCAGTTTGTATTCTAATTATCACCACCAGAGACTGAAAAGTTAACTTCTGAGAAAGTGAAGGCACTATGAACATGCATTGAGGGGAAATGTTGAAAAATAAAGACCTGTAGCCTTCTGTAAATTTTCAGATAATTATTTCAGTATAACATTCTACTTTTCTAGCTTGATAGCTTTCATATTCTTTTAAACCGTGTATGTTTCTGTTTTGTAGGTTGTTTTTGGTTTGTTTTTTTTTTTTTTTTAATTTTTCTAAAATCCAGCATATACCCTAGGAAGATAAAAGGCTGCAAGAAGTAGACAATGAATTGTGGAAGAAGAGGGATAACAATATTTCTAGCAGATTGTTAGTATTGAAGAGTTTTTAAAATGGTGTTCAGGGTATGCAATTGCTATTCTAGCAGATGCATTATACTAGTAAATGTATGAGAATGTGGTGCTATATGAAAATGAATTACAGAAAACTATTAAGAAATCTTATTTATGTCTTGAAGAGGAAATATATTACCATAAATCCTACTTTATACCAATAAATTGTGTTGCCTACACAGAATTATTTAAACAGGGAAAAAAAAATCAGTGATGTGTTAATCCTTCACTGCACATGTATTCATTCACATTGCAAGAGTCAGATCGCGTGGGGAGAAAAGGAAATTGTATAAAAAGGAGTAAAATTGTTCCAGCTGTGTATCTTGAATTTTCAGGAAAAAAACCTACTTTGGAAACTTCGATATTCAGCATCAAACCCGTAGTAGTGATGACTTCTAAGGCTGGTTTGAGCCACTGTTTTTCTCTGAGATATTGTTGCCTTTTCTTTTCTAGTTTTGTGTATTTTTGTGAGCAGGCTGTCTTTAATTTCCCTATTGTCTCCTTGAGAAGTCATTTCCATATTGCAGCACACACAGATGATTCTGTACCTCTGGAAGATACTTCTTTTACTGTTACTTTCTAGTGGCTTAAGAGCAGTCTTAACCTGAGCTCAAACCTGTTAGAATCCCTCCATGCCTTTTCTGTCCTCGTCATTTTAGGGAAGTAACTCAACTGTACACTAGCATGAATTCTAGCTTTGATAGAAGTGTCCAAGTTTTTCTTCGTAGTCAGCTGAAACTGGTATAAACCTTTGGTCACTGTACTTTAGTGCCCTTACTGTTGCTGACTTTAATAAAAGGATAATGGTAGAATTGTAATTCTAGCTCAGGACAGTATCCATCCATTAATTTTTTGATGGTGGGAGGGAGCAATGCATCTACTTCAGACAGCCTTTTGGTTTAAGGGTGGATCTATGTAATACAGTTGTGTTTCCACACGTATTATGAACCCCTATGATTATGTTTCAGTAAAAGATATGACTGCTGAAATTTTCTTTGGCCGTAGATCATAGTGAAATTCCTTTCCTGCCAGAAAGCAATGGTTCATTCATGTAACATGCGCTGTTATTCCTTGGTCTAGTGACCTTTCTTCCATGTTCAAGGACAATTCTGAAAGAAATTTGAAGAGAGCAGCTGCTTTGCTTTTGAAAACCACAGCATTACACAATCAGAACTAGACTTTCCTAGGATCTCTGCTACCATTTAGGCATCAATAAATAATTTTTAAAAATAATTGGGAAAGTGTTTGAAAGAAATGATGACAAGTGCTTTGTTTATAATTTAAATATATTAAATTAGCCCTGTGGGCCCTAGCAGTGCCGTTGATTTCAGTCTGTCTTGGGTACTGTCCAGGTATAGTTAGAATTGGACATTCAAGCTCTGATGTGACCATGTAGTTCTCTGGATCCGTGTTGAAACATATGGATCATTACTGATGCAGTTGTTCCCATTCAGCTTCCTCTGCATCATTCATTTTCTGTTTAGAAATGTGGGATCGGAGAACTTTCATAAAATAAAGGACAAGGATAAAGATAAGGATGAAATGTGAGACCTGTTGATGGAAATGATAAAGCCTTCTGCATCAAAAGATGTGAGAAATAATGCTCATAAGATATTTTGACTTTAAACATTTCTATAATCATGTTTTTATTGTTAGTTATGGTTTGAACAAAACATGGACTGCGAAAACTTTATTAATTCAATTTATGACTCTTTGAGTAGATGAACAGCTAGAAAATGTTGCAGTCCTTCTCACTTTACTTTCTTCCAGTACTTTTCACAAAAAAAAATTGCAAAGATCCATAAATTCTGATATCCAGACTGACTTTGCCCAAGTGATGTATATTTCAGTCTTCTCATTAGTAAATGAGATTATGACCACTACCACTTTAAACACTTGAGAAAAAGTAAATGTTGTATCTCTGATTAAAAAAAGGTATATGTATGTACACACACATATGTATATGAATGCATCCTTTTCACAAATTCAATTGTAGTAGTAAAGATGATTCTGTTTGTAATACAGTAAGCATTTGTATTTTTCATAGTTCTTTTCTACAGCTTGTCATCCTACCCTCATTATTAAATCTCAAGGTACTTTCCACTCCAGCAATATTTATTAGTATGACTGTTTTTAACAACATATCCCTATTAATTGATATTTATTAATATGACTAGCATTTTTATATGGGGCAGTTCTCTCTCATTCACTTTTCTGTGGAGGGTATGATTTTTGTAGGTATGCGCTTCCATCTGTCAATGCTAGATGATGCCGAATGGAAGGAATGTTCCTTGTGTTTGAAACAGAAGGCAGTGAGGCTTTTGGCTAGAACTTAGTTTTTGTTGTGAATTTGTTTCATGATTTCTGATTGGCTTTTGAGAGATCTCTGTCTGGTGTACCAAAAAAAAAATAAAATTCTTGTCATAGAAAACTCTGCTTTGGTTGACAAGATGTGTGAGAGGGCAGAGGTATCATTCAGTAGCTTTAGGTTGTAGTATCTGTTGTGTTCAATGGAGATAAATAGTGCTTTTGATTCCTGTTGGAAAAGGTGATGCTGTAGTCTGTGTTGCTGAAAAGATGCTCTGAAGCATTCAGTACCAGTTGGCACTTGCAAAGAGCTAGGGGTGGTTCCTGAGGGGTGCTGTGACACGGCTGTGGTCCCTGTGAAAGCTGATGAGTGTTACAGCACTTCAGCTAAGAGGTCTCAATGTGAGTCTGAATCCCAGTGATATCTGGGGATGGTAGGAGGTACTGCTTAAGGAGCTCATAAGTGAGCTTCCATTCCTGTATTGTGTCTTAAAAGAAGTATTTTGACAAACATTATTCCATTAAACATTTTTAATCTTTTTCATTTCTTATCCTTTCTTCAAGGGAGTAGTAATATCTGTGCTGCCATATCTCAGTGTATGTCTGTATGTCTGTATCTGTGCTGCCATATCTCAGTGTAGGTCTCTTGTGTATGTCTGCATGCAAGTTATATATGATAGGGAAAAGAGATGCACGTAAGTCATGAAACTCATTATTTGAAATTATTTCCTATGGAAGCTGATTCTACTGGGAGTTGTCCAGAAGGGGAATACACAGGAACATTGCTGTTACTGAGGAAAGTTCCTTCGTGTCTAAGGAAAAGGGTCGTAAGGAACAGTTTCATCCTGAAATTTTCACAGTTCCTGAGACTTAGCCCATGTATATACAGGGCTGAGAAACAAAAGACTGGGAAATTCATTGAATTATGGGGAAAAAATGCAGGAAAGCCCAGAGTGATATTATTGCCTTGAAAGTAGTTAGTAGTATTAATAGGGAGACATTGTAGAGCATTTTTTCACCAGGTGTATTGTAAGCAGTAAAGGCTCTGTGCCTAGTTAGAATGCCTTTTTGAAGTCCAGCTGGAATGAGAAGTAGTGGAGATTGTCTGCATTCCTAAGGACAGGTTCTTTTAGTTGAAAGCAAGTGGTAGGAAAAAGTGTGTCCTTACTGCAATCTGAATGTCTTGCTGGAGCAGCGTTGCCAGGAGTACCCCTAAGACAGGGTTAAAGTGACCGTGTAGTACTGTACCAGCTGATAAGCGTCTTTCAACTTTAGTGCATACATTTTTTTTCTTGATGACTGCAAAAATATTTGGAGGACTTGTTCAACTAATACATTTCCAAAACCAGTTTTGTAATGTTCTATATTTCTTGTTTCTCTGAACCTTTAATATCTTGCTGACTAGTCCAATAGGAGGAAAAGGTATTACAGTAGTTAGAGAGCAAGAAAAAGATGGTTGAAGGTAGTTTAAAATGTTTCTATTGTTATGAACAACATACAGTAAGTTACATAGGGAGATGCATCAGGCACTGTATTACAAAGACTTTCTTTAATATATAATCTGATTTGCCATAAAAAAAAATTGCCAGAAATAACACTGTGCCTCTAATAAAAAAAAAGTGTATACATTAAATGTAACAGTGTAAGATCTATGGGTTTATTGCATGTTAGCCATTTGCAAAGCAAAATCTTATTCCATATTTTTAAATTACTCTTGTAGCATCAGGATCCATAACTCTTGAGTATCCTTATTTTTAGGTATTTCTTCTCACTCATTCATTTTGCATAGTTAATACAGAGGATAACTCATATTATAGTGTACACATTCTAGTGCATGGTGAAACGTGTTTAAAGCAGACCTAAAACTAATAATGCATAGATTACAAATACCACAATAATTTTCATGTTCTATTCCTCCTAATTAGGTACTGTAAGTTACATATCTGGAGAGAAGGTGAAATAATATTTTTTGATACAAACTAGGTAAATAAGATCTGTAGTTTAAATCACTTTTCTGTGCAGTTAACCTTGTATATATGAATGTGTAAAGACTTCTTTTTAATGATCAAGTTAGCAGTGAATTATTTTCTTCCTGTAGACAAGGGACACATTGCGCGGTCAGTTTTGTCTTTCAAGCAGTGTGCCTCACCTCAGAAAGTAGGTAATACTGGATAACAGTAGGATAATATTTGTCAGATGTTTCTTGGAACAGGCAAAAGTATGTATTGATCCACTTAAATGTGAAAATCCTGGTAAACATAGACTGGTTAATATTTGTAGTTGGAAATCTTGAAGTGCTTTACAAATGGGAGTGAATATTAGTCATACTGTGGGATCTGACTGAGGACACTGCTCCTCTGTAGGAACTGATACGAAAAAGGAGCTGAAATGCCAGTTAAGCATTTCCTTTAGTGCTTGAAGCCTGAACTCTCCAAACTAAAGTTGAAGAGTTTACAAACTTAGCTTTCAGTTGTTTCTGAGAGAAATACAAGCTTGTAAACACCTTCACTGACCTAGGACAGAATCAAGATGTTCCAGTTTGTGAAACTGAGAGAAATGGCAGAAAATTCAAAATTATGCCGCAAGCGAAAGCTTAATCCAGATGAGCATTTATTTCTCATGTAGTTAGCCAGTTCTTTAGCCAGGGCAGAGTGTGTGCTTACAGTGTCTGCATGAAACTGAAGTTTCCTCTTTTCTTGTTATTCTTGCATTGAAGCGAACTTCACCTAGAGAAGGATTGTCCCTGGTGACCTCTGACTCACTGCCACGTTTATAGAAATAATGTTAAGAAATTAATTCCTTACATATTTTGGATTTGCTGCAGCAAATGGCTCTTACAATACAGTATTAAAATTCCAGTACCCCAGTTTCCATGGCTAAGACATTAAGTGATGGCACCGTCCCCAGGGCAGGATTGCCTGTGGCAGGGTGCTGCATGCGGACAGCGGCAGTCAAGGTACAGAGGTTTTCAGCATCGACTTTTTTGTCTTACACTTTGCCTGCAGACAAGTAGGAGACATTATCAGCAGTAACCTTTTTGGGGGAAAAACCCCAAAGTGATGCGAGAGTGGGGAGCGACTGGGGATGTGGGAGGCTGTGGAGCACCATGGGGACTCAGCCAGTGGTGGGATGGAAGGGACAGCTGTGGGCCACCGCCAGCAGTCAGCAACAGGCTTTTACCTGCTTCCCCCAGGGTCTCCGGGACTTGGGAGCTCCGACAGTTTCCTCTCTCCCACTGCAGTCTGTGTGTTACTGACATGGCATGTTTGAAGGGTGAAACGTTCATTTCTTACCTCATTTTACAGTAATTTAAGTATGGCGGTGATTTTTTAGGGGGAATTTTTAGAAGGTGTTTGATATTAGTGATTCTTGTGTCCCTTTAAAGGCATAGAAAAATATATTAACATTTTTAAACTGGATCTTTTTAGAAAAGGCTATGACTGCTCTGATGCTGTTGTACACAGCCAGAGACTGTGCAGCAATTGTGTTATTTCTCTGATAAAAATTTACTTTTTTATAAATAGCTTCTTTAAATGGAAGAAGTTTTCAAAAGGTGATTTTTACATTTCTCATAAGATCATGTGGTCTGTTTACATAGTGAGCTATTTATTAAAGAAAGTTATTTTTATTAATTATTTATTATAAAGTTGTTAGACAAATGTAAAGCCCTGTTATCAGTATATTCCTGTATCAAAAAAAATAAAGATGTTTAAACAGATTCTCACACATTTAAACAAATTATTTGTATACATAAATGGGATTTGTTGCAAACAAATGGAAATGGATGCAATTTTAACTGGATTGTTTGTTTTTTCATTATTTACTGAGCATTAATATCAATGGAAACGTTCCTGTTAAAAGATGCTGCTTCTCTTATGCTGGTGTAATGCAAGTGGCTTTATTATTATCAGGATGTTTTACTTCTGATAATGGGGGATGTGTTCACATATATGAATACATATCTTTTTCTCAAATCTGATTTGATAATCCAATTCCCATTGTTAGACGCAGATTAAAAAGAATTTTGCACTGGTAGGGGGTTCTAAAGCCTTGACATTGTTTTAATCTGATAACGAATGGCTTTAAGTTCACGTTCGTTCAGTTGCTGGCAACAAATCTAAACCTGTGTTTTTTGGATTTATGAGGATAAGTCCTGCTTTGGCAATCTTGTAGATCCTCAAGAGAATAGTTAAACAGTGATTAATCATTGTTTCTTCACTGAGTGTGCAGAAAAGAATGGGAAAGCTGCATTTCACACTTCTGAAGCAATTAATCCCCATGATCTTAGCCAGGTTTGTCTTGTAGATAAGTCGGGATACAAAACTGTACCTAATTTATCAATGTATGCATGCCATAAAGTATAAAACACACAATTTATTTCATATCATTTATAGTCAAATGTAAAAAAAAGAGTGACTTTGCCATATCCAAGAGTGTTTCTTACATTACCTTCATATAAACTAAGTACCAGAGATTACAATGGGATTCCTGTTTATTGTGCACATCTGGTGCAGTCACTATGCATTTTCTCATTCACTTGCTGGCATTTTTAGTGATTGTGGCATAAATCACCTTGCTAATCAGAAACATAAGTGACGGGAAGTCATCTCCTTTTTTTGAACAATGGGAAAAAACATATGGCTTCTTAGACAGGACTTGGCTGTTATACTATTTATGTGGCATTATATTCTGTATTTAGAATTTCATATTAATTGCTGTGGTTTGATTGAAGGCACAGAATGCCCTGTGGTTTTGGTCAAAGTATTTGTTTTATGATCTGCTCATGATGCCTTCCACGCTTAATATCTGTTGTATTTTGGATATCAAGAATGGAGATAAACATGCAGGCTGTATTTTAAAATGTGATAAAATGTTTTTCAACACTTTTAAAACAATATGAAATGAGTACTGTATGTTCTGAGTGACACCATGTAATAGAAAGTTGTTATAAATTATGTGGCGTAGTAAACAAGAGAAAGGAAATGTTTGTCGTTATAGGGAACATGTATGCTCTAAACTTACATTCCTGCACAGTATCTGTCACTGGATTTACCACAGCAGATATAAAACCCGTTGCTGTTTGCAGGATTGTAAGAAATCAGGTTAGGAAGCGAGACTTGTAGTTTTTGTGAAGGAAGTTTATTGATAATTGTCGTTCTGAATTAAAATTCCCTGTGGGATAAAACATATAATAAGATGCCAAAATTATATTAATATGTGGGGAAGATAATTGCACCCAAAAGCAATTCATGTACAATATCAGTTTTATGTATCTAGTTCCTCTTCCTACATGAATATTTTCCACTTCATTTTGTCTCTTATTTTGTGATCCATGACAGTGATTACTCCTTTAGCCAAATAGCTTATTATTAATAATAATTACTGTGAGAAATTTTTAGTAGCCTTTTGAAAGAACGTATTTATTCATAGCCAATGGCTCACAGTTTTATTTACTATTATATTATTTCTTTTCAATAATTAATTAAACATGCAACCTAATTCAGTTGTATTATTGACCAAGTTTCTCTAACCAGGGTGGAACTTGAGATTATTGCATAGTATTGGAATATACTAATTTCTGAGTGGTAAGGAGTCTGAGTTTTATATCTAAGAGATCTTTATTCTGTCTCAGAAAGCTCCTAAATAATTACAACAAATATTGAATTAAATAACACTTATGAATAAGACTTGTATATCACGCTCTTGAAGTCAGGGGAGGTCAACAGGCTAGAAAAAGACACCGTCCCAAATGAGCGGTTATTCCTGATAACATCTCACTGGCAAAGCAAATTGTACCTCGGTGCTACTGAAGAAAAATAGATAATGGGAGAATGCAGAGCAATACTAAGAAGCACTTGTTAAGCCTTATAGCAGAGGTCTCCATCTTCTTGGCTCAGGTACAAGTCTAAATGCAGACCACAGAGATGCTGCTTTTGAAAGCTCTGTCAGAAACTGTGTTTTTGCCTAAGTATTTGGCCTGTACTGGGAATTCTGCAAAATCTTGTGGAGGTAACCTGATACTAGCTGACTTAGGAAAACTTCTGAAATAAAAGGACAGCACACCACTCTGAAAGTGACATTTCATTACAAAATTTCAAATTTGTTGTATTAGTTTAACAGGCCAGATTTTTCAGAATTACTCTAAAATATGTCATTACACCTAATAAAGCACCAAAGCATTTTAAGCACCAAAAAAAGATATAATTGCTATCAAATGTCTCATTGAACCTGATTTCCTAAATTAGATTTCCTTTTTGTCAATTTTCATTCACAAAAAAAAAAAACCTAACTGAAAATACATGCACATAGACTTCCTGACTAGCTTAGTATTACTGTAGCATTTTTGTAACTATTGCAGTGTCTGGCGTTGCGGATTAGTAAATGGCACTAGCTAGACTTGAAAAGCATTTACACCTTTTGTGGTCTAACATCTCACAGAATGGTCATTAACTTTTCCTCGTGGACCTGCCATGTGCTCAGCCTGCCGCCTCTGAAAGTAAAGATGAAGGGAGACCGGTGGTATTTTGTGTAAGATGTTGGTCTTTGCTGAGCAGCAGTATATATGAGAAGCTATTGGTCTGACTTGGTGAGTGCTGATCCTTCTTTGTACTTGCAGGCTCCCCAAAAATGTTTTATTGGAC
This sequence comes from Chlamydotis macqueenii, assembly GCF_036417535.1. Lineage (NCBI taxonomy): Eukaryota > Metazoa > Chordata > Aves > Otidiformes > Otididae > Chlamydotis > Chlamydotis macqueenii. Next base: position 38,097,817 of record NC_141557.1, on the reverse strand, counting down.
CCTTACATGCATCCTTAAGTAACCAATTTAATTGAAAGCAGGTTTGATTTTCCTGCTTGGTCGTAGGTTAGCATTTTAGTTTGGATCAGGAATGTATCTTTGGAGCGTATTGTCCCCACTGTGCTTGTGTTCATACTGCAGAGTAGTGCCAGCATTGGGAAAACTGATTTCTTTTGGATTAAGCTAAATCAGAAGTTGCACACCAGCATTGTATAAATTAACTTCTTTTACGACAGCTGCTAGAGGGCGTTTGGTCCTGAACAAAACCAGTCCAAATTAAAATCCCTTAAAAGGTGTATTGCGTGGATGTTGGTCCTCACCATTAACTGTTTAATTCTACCTGTCTGCCCATATTGAACAGTTACCACTTGTTGACGTAGATTCACCTTTTGTGAATCTTGTGAATCTCCTGGAAGTACCCAATGGAACTCTGACTGGTTTGTGCAGGGCTCGGACTGATCGTCAGGCTTGGATGACTAACACATTCATCAGTGTGTGTTTGATGTTGTTCAGCAGTGAAACTCAGAAGTCAGCATAAGGTGTAATGACAGAGGACTAAGAAGGAAAGGACAAAAAGGATGCTCACAAAATTGGGAGATGGAAAGGGCTAAAGCTCTTGTAGAATAAATATAATTCAGTATTTTTCACAGGCAGAATTCTTGTAGAGCTGTAGTGTTTAAGGGAAGACTGTTTTGTTCACTTGCATGAATTACGAACAGAGTTTTTTACTTTATGCTTTTAACTGCAATTTAGAATTTTTCTCTTGGAAAGAATTAGATGAGATATAAACTGTATACTTCCAGTTTAAGACCCTTTTCAAGATGGATAATTATAGAATTCCCTTCTTTGCCCTAAAAAGAAACTTACTTTTGCCCAACACAATGTAAAAATTATTATGCATATCAAACACATTTTAATGAGACGCATTTTAAAATTCCAGTCAATGAGTTGCGAATTCATCAGCAGAAACAACATAGGAAGTTCACTTTCTTTGATAAATAGTCACAAACAACTTAGGAGAGGGTTAAAGACTGTGTTTAGATAAATTCATTCTCCTTCTAATGAGGAGGGTGGATAAAATCATTTGCTTCATTTTAATACAGTTATTTAAAACTTAAGTTTTGAGTTTACAACCATCTGTCTCAAGGGCTAAGCTCACTATAAACTATTATAATCATTTAAATAAATAGAGGAAAAAACAATCCGTTCAATATGTTGAATCAATATGTCATGCTTTGAATATCTATATAATTTTCCTCACATTAGGATCCATGGCACATGTACAGTACAATATGGTCTATAAATAGGCCTGGAGAGAATATGGCTGTATCTTGGACTGCGGAGGGAACAGGAGCGCTCCTCAGAACTTGGTACTTGGTTTTGCCTAGCAGCAGTCTCTCCCTGTAATCGGAGTATGATTGAAAAGCTAACCAACTGTAATTAGAAGAAGAGAGATTTTAATGGCTGCGAGGTAGCAGAGTGTACCTTTGTCACGTCTTGTGTCCACCACAAGAAGGGTCTTCAGTTGGTGTCTGCATTTCATTCCTGGCTTGGGCCTGGGAGAAAAACTTTTATCTGCTCTCACCAGCACTGTTCAGTGTTTCCACTTTGAAATGATGGAATTGTGTAGTGTTCCTGTCCAGTTACCTTGGCCAAATGAATTCAGTGTATGTGGCTAGAGGAGCCTGTGCTTGTTTTCAGCACCAAACACAACAGTGTATGTGCGTTATACAGAGACTTACTCTAATCACTTGGAAAATATGGATTGGAACATAAGCTGTGGGCCTGCTCAAAGCTAAGTAGCTCAGAAGTACTGATGAAAAAAAACAAAGAGAAAATGATGGATGGATGGACATGGGTGAAATTCATATAAGTACAACCCTAAAAGATATTTATAGTGCCTAAGTTCCAAGTCAGCTTTGTCCAGGAGGGAAGATTTTAATTCTTTTAACTGCTAAGGAATTATTTAATCATTTTTAAGTAGCTTCACAGACTCTATTATGAAAGGATGGTGAAGTCATGGCTATTGTTACAATAAGTGGCTTATAATATTTAAGAGTTTCAGTATATTTAAAATGTAAATTTTACTTATATAGTACAAGTACAGTCTAAATCTCTATATAAAGAACAGTATCACAGTCTGTCTAACTGAAGATACCAGCTTGATTACTGTAAACTGCCCTTGTACTTATATCATGTAGGAAGAGTAAAATTATAACTATATTGTAGGAGTGGGACAAAGGATAGCAGTGAGGGAGTGGTAGGAGCAGAGTAGCTCCTAAAGCATATTCTGGGACTCCAGTCCATTAACTACATAAATTGAGAAGCTGCCATGTTCTTCTGAGTTATGGAACAAGAAATCCCTTGAGAGTTTCTAGTGACGTCACAAACTATTAGAGATTTGGTTTTGATGTCACTAGAATCCCTTGACGAAGTCATGACCCAGTAATTCATCTTGTCATCTGTATTTATGCTGCAAATAAAAATTATTAAGGTTAGATGGATGGATGGAATTTCTTTTATGCTCTTTTCCTCACTGTATAAGTAGCATACCATCTCAAGGATACTTAAAAAGAAAAATGCACTACTTCTTTTAACATTGTGTCCTGCTTGTCTGTAGTTAAATTAAATTAAAGCAAGTCAAATATATTTCTGTTGTGTGAAAGGAGAATATTAGAATTAGAAGAAAATATAGAAAATCAAGAAACTCTGATTCTTGTTTCATGTATATGACTGACTCGGGCCATGTGAGCCTGCAAGAGCCAGTTCTTCGTTGAAACCATATTGAAATTTTTGTGTACTCTGCCTTAAAAAAGTCCTGTGTGAACACAGAAAAGTGTAGTGTTCGATATACATGGAGTATTTTATACCATTGAAGCCTTGACATATGGTTGTGGGTGTCAGGTAGCATCCTTGTGCCTCACTGTCTGTATCCATAAGATGAAGGAAATGCTTCGCAAGGTGGTTCGGATCAGCAATGTTTGGAAAGCATTGTGGTTTGCATAAAGAGCAGAGTATTTTTTTTTTCCTAAAATAATGGCAGTGTTAAACACCTGACATCCAAGAATTGGTCAGAATGCAAATATTCCAAATGCCTATGTTAGTGTACTTTTTAGATTCCTAACACAGTAATATCTACTGTGCTGCAGTAGTTTTAGGTAAATTTTAGCCACTTGCATACTTGAAAACTTATAAATGATGTTTTGTATAGGACTGTTCTTTTTACTCTTAAGTTCAAAATTCTCCAAATAAGTAGAATGTAAAAATAGCTTCACTTTTCTTGACATTAGTTTTTTTCGGCAGCAAAAGTACGCATTTGTTTATCTAGATCTGTTCAGACTTATGCATGCTAAGACCCATTGAAAGCTGAAGTCTCTCTGTAATTTATTTTCAGTGTGTAGTGTAAACTGCTGTGCTGTATATACATTTTATATTTATGTCAGAAAAGGGTTGCAGAGGGGTACTTTAAAACCACCTTTTCGGCTCTAAATAGCTATTGTGTACATATGGTAAGGTACTGCTGCTTAACAATTAGTAACTGCTTTGATGAAACTAAATTACATGTTTAAGTTCCCATCAGGAAGTCGCTTCACATATCTGTATTAATGTATTCAAGGCTCGAGAAGGAAAGTTAATTTTCCAGCTTAAATATTTAATTCAAGCTTAAAATTTAGTCTGTAATTAGAGCTCCCAAATGGCAGGAACATGGAGTATTTGTCCATTTTAATTAGATTGTTGTTTACCTATTAATTATATATCATATCTTGTCATATAGTTTTGATGGTAACAGATGGTGCTAGGAGTTAGTAAGGGTTTGAACAAAATAAGATTTCACATGATTTATTAAGTTGCACTTTATTAGTGAGTGGTCTGCTTTCGTCAGGTTATTCTGTGGAATAAGAAGTTTGAAACATTTCACTAATTTTGATGATTACTATTTATGTGCTCTATGGAAATACTGAACTTAAACAACGACTCCAAAAGGTGCATTCTTTTTGTTTAGAGGAAGATGTAATACTTCTTGTATTTCTCCGAAGTTATACCCTCTTATACTAGCCGCATGACAGTAAGCTTACATCTTTTTTTTTCTTTTTTTCTAAATGTTGTGCATAAGGCTTTTCAAGAGCAGTATCTCTTATCTGCAAAGCGTACTGTCTGGAGCAGATGTTTCAGAGGTGAAAGACTTGACTCAACTGTAAAAATGTTAGCTTCTGCACAGGATCTGCAGTTCATTTTCAAGTTTCAATGGGTTGGTAAAACCAACAGACCCACTTGTGGACTGGTGCTTTAAAAATACACCTGTGTGTATACATACACACACGCCTCTACCACACCCAGCAAGCATTTAAATGTAAAAGCTAATTGAGATTTTTCAGAGTTCTGTAGTTCTGGAGAAATTGTGCCATATACCTTCACCTGGTATGTGAATATCTTTCCAATTCTTTGGCAGTATCTACTGCTGACACAGCATTACCTTCGTCACCCAACCATATCTTACCTAGGCTCGTTAGTCCTATATGCAATGTAAGTCTGTCTAAGGATGTTTTAGTGGAATTAGTGCAGAGCAGCCCCCTTTGTAAACCATGCGCATACATATGTGAATCATACGGTGCCTAACTTGTGATATTTGGGGGTTCTTATTTAAATAGTCCCTTTTAAGATCTGGGACAGAGGAAAAGAAAAAAAAATAAAGTGAAAATAAGGAAAATCTCCCGTGAGTTTTAAAAGATTAAAACACAGAAAGTCTGAAAAAATTTCAAAGAAAAATCTCTGTTGGAATTTTTGGGCCTCCTGCGAAAGGACAGGAAATGCAAGTCGATAGATGACACAAGTGAAACGGGGAAAGTTAAGAAGGTGCATAAGTAAACAAGATTCTATAGTACAGGTTGAAGCAAGTAGATCTTAGCTCTAAAAAAAGAGCCTTAAAACGGGTGAAGATTCAGTAAATGTGTGAATGAGATGCTGCACGAACAGCGTTGGTAAATGGACCGTAGCTTACTCTGTGGGAATTCTGCATGGTGAAACTGATCAGCAGTGGAGTTTGGCAGTGTGGTGTTTGTTGGTGATTTAGTAGTGATTTGAGAATATTTGAGCTTTTAAATCCACTTTACCATAGATCATTTCAACCATTCTCTTTTTGGTCACTGGGGGGAAGAGAGCAGAGACAAGTTTCTTGAGTTTAGGTCAATTCAGCAGCTCTCTGTTTCAAAGCTAAGTACATAAATCATTTATTTGTGGCAGGCCAGTCTTTCTGTTTTCACTAGTTGCTTTCATGGGACCTTGATAGCTTAATCCCTTTGGAGTATAATATACCTGAATAAGTGAAGATCCTTTTCCTATAATCCCCCTCCCCCTTTTTTAAAAGCTAATTATATGCTTGTGTCTTCCTTTCTCCTTCCTATTGTCCCTTTGCCAAGTTAGAAAAACATGCACGCTCATCTTAACTGTACTTGTTTCTTGACATTGACCGTGGCTTCAAAGAAATGGTAAGAGTCAGAGTTTTCCTAGTGAAAAGTAAACAGATGGCCGCAGTACACACACTGATTTCAAGGCTTGCTTCAGTGGGCGACTTGACAAACAGTAGATCTACAAAACTGCCTCCTTGTTCTGGCACTTGCTTTGTCCGCGCACCAGCAGCAACAGATGCTTGATGCTGACACTACTTCGTTTTTTTCCCCACGTAACTTTGGTCACATAACTCAGAGTTGGATTTACTGTGACCTCTCTCTTGTTTCGTAATTGTCACCATCAGTGTGATTGCTACCTTAAAAAGTATTGATAAATATGTCTGTGTTCAAATCAGCTGGAGGTGGGGTGAGTAGGGGGAGGTGTTTGGGAGTGTGTATGTATCTTGGATGTGTTCCCAAGCCGAGGATCATTTTATCACCACCTACATCTAAAAAGAACCACTATGCTGAAATTGTGCAGTTTGATTAGCTAGGAAAAGCTAAGTGACTTGGCCTATTGCCTCTTGTATGTGTGAAAAGATTACCTTCTGAAAAAGTGACCTTTTTTCCTTTCTCGCTCAGATATTGGATTTTTCTCTGTGATTTGTAGAACCATGTTAATAACACAGAAAACTGCATTCAATTGTTAGTGGCTGAAATATGAGTGATTACAAATACATTATCACAAGATAGTACTAGTAAAAATATTCTACTTGCTGAGCTTGCACCATCAGAATTTATTTATACATTTTATGCAAAAATACAGGGTTAATTTTTTTATTCCTTTGACCCTGTATATCAAATGTGATAAAATATGCTATCCTGCAGCTAAAAGCAGATGGAAAAATAAATTGAAGAACAGCGTTTAACTGCAATCTTATCCTAGTTCATATAAAAATATTACAAAAATAAAACAGAGACATAACTGGGTCATTGAAATGTTCTTTAAGAAAGGCTGCTTACACAACAAAATTACCCCATTTTCAAATACTGTGGTTCATAACATTCCTTAAAAAAAAAAAGGATTTTGAAATATAGTAACATGAGTTTTGTTTTTAAAAGAGTTTATACTCTTTGGAGTCAATCTTTCATTGAGAATTTTTGTTTGTTTCTTTTGGAACATAGTGAAAGTAGTGTGTTTGTATTAAGGCTTTCTTACAGCCATTAGAGAATTTTGTATCATCACTTCCAATTTATTGCAGTGCCTAGCAGGGCTTCAGCTTTACTCGCTCCCTTTCTTTGGAATATCAGTGCCATTTATAGCTTCCAGAATAATTCTGTTTTCATGTTTGACTTTATAAATAGATTTTGAAGGATAAAGTGCAAAATCCACAATGCCAGTAAAATATGTTGGTATGGATGCTTTGGTAGTGAATGCAGCCAGTAGTGACATTCTGTGATTTCTCAGTTCCTGACGGTTTCACTGGATCTGCCTCAGGTATCATCAGACTGAAGAGCACTGAATCTCCCCAATGAAGGCACCTGCTTCTTTCCTTGATTGTCTAAGCAACTTCAGCCTTTAGTTTTAGTCTGCAAAGTCTCACTTGACATAGAAATCTTAAAGCAGCCTAAATTCGGCAGTGTGAATAACCCTGGGAGTAGAAATGTGAACACCAGATAATCATGTACTGGCATCAGAGTTGAAGTTCGTTGTTTATTCAAATGGCGGTTTCAGAGAAGAGAAGTGGGATTCTTACGAAAAGGACAAAAAGCAAGATTCATAGAGGATGAGTAATAAAATGGCATTCGTCAAATAAGCACCCTCTATCACTGCATGTATTACAACAGACCTAGTTGGTTTATAGCACTGTGTGGGAGAAATGGCTCAACTTAAACTAATTGTGTTGGAGATGCTAATGCTATTACATTTGATTTCATAAAAGGCACCACTTTCTTGTTCATCAGTGAAGGTGCTGTCCACAACATCCTGTGATGATGGTGCAAACCGTACAGGGTAGGCATTAAAATACCAAAATGAAGAAATAGTCTGCTGCCAAAAGATGGTTGCTCTGGTACTGAACAGTCAGGTTGCGATTCTTCTGGAAGGAAAGCTTGTCTTCACTGAATATAAGTGTGCTTATTCTAAAGGAATATGAAAAGCATATGATAAACCTTTAATACATGCTGTCAAATTGTCTACAAAAATGGCCCATGTGTTGAAAGAATAAGTATCATATAAGGAGACAAGTACATAAGAAAGAGATTTCTTTTCATCTCTAGTCCCCTTTTTCAGATTTAGCTGTTGCTGCTATAACTAAGGTCAGCATCTATATAAATGATTAGTAAGATTAGTCAAGAGCTGTTCTGAAACTGCCTACACAATTCTTGCATCCATGAAAGTTTTTTCTCATTGAGTTTAGTTCTGAGTTG